>NW_008794407.1:604508-608015 GCF_000699145.1 Aptenodytes forsteri | reverse complement strand
ATAACTGTGGTTAGGTGGGCGTATTTCTCACAATAGCCCTTGGTTATTGTGTTGTTATCTGGCTCCTGAATCCACTTTGAATGGACGCAGCAAACCAGCATCCATTACGACCGCCCCTGGCAGTTATCGCTTGAGCAGGGTTACAGGAGATAAAGGTCAGGTTGGATGGGGGAGCACACTGTCACACAGTAGTAAAGACAGGAGAAAGAAAATTGTGCAGAATCCTGTTCTTTGACTGGTAAACAGTGATGGTCTGATTTACTGACTTTATTCTTTAACTCAGTTGGAGAGATAATAGAGTGACTGAAATATATATTATCAAGGTCAATCACTCTTCCTGTTGTAGGAATAACTGTTTGTCAAGTATTACTTGACAAAGTGATAGCATCTATCTCCTCCCCTACACGTTAATACAGCAGTGGCTGATAAACCATGTATATTGCCTCTCCATCCAAGATGGAGTCTAATTGAACAGTAGTGTAACAAAAGCATCCTCAAAAAAAGATTGAGGTTTTACTAACTTCTAAGAAGAGTTACAGGGTTCATATTTCCTAGCATCTGGAGTAGCCAAAGAGCATCTTTCAAATACATATCCTGTCAGATTTCTCT
This sequence comes from Aptenodytes forsteri, assembly GCF_000699145.1. Classification (NCBI taxonomy): domain Eukaryota; kingdom Metazoa; phylum Chordata; class Aves; order Sphenisciformes; family Spheniscidae; genus Aptenodytes; species Aptenodytes forsteri. The sequence continues at coordinate 607,406 of NW_008794407.1, read as the reverse complement.
CTCTCTCATTGTACATGCACACAATATCTAGCTCGCTCGCTCTCACACACATGCAGAAAAGTCTTTGAACAGAACTGAATTGCTGTATTAAAAGGTCAGAAACTTGTTGTTTTGGATCCATAGTGTTGCCATGCTGAATTACTATATAAGCACAAGAAATACTTGAGTGTTTGGGGTTTTTTTTTCCGTCCCTGGAAAATCTGAAATGGTGTTAGGGGGCTATTGGTTTCTTTTTAACCTGGTTTGAATTCTTATGGAAATGTGCTTGTATGCTTTCTCTGTCCACCACCCTTCCCCCTACTTCTCTCTTTTTTCCATGCAAACTCTTTTGGATAAATAAGACTATTCTGAAAGTGTTCTGGAAAAGGGTACTAACAGTTCAATTAGATGTTACTAGTTACTGATGAAATAGAGAAATCTCAGGATTAAAAGATGGGGTTTTTTTCTACTGTGCTATTTATAGATATATTCCCTAAGTGATCTGTGGTCTTAAGCCTGCCCAACTTAAAAAATAAAAACCAAAAATCTTAAATTAAACAGCTTGGATTTACTCCCATCTTTCTGTATTTGAAATTTCATATAGACTAGCACTATAGAAATGTTCTCAGGTGATAGACTGATCTGTCATAAAAGCTGCAAAACAATAGGTTCTGAGGGATAGATAGATTCTTGGAAGAAAAACCAAGTTTGTGTTGGTTCAATGAACATTTTTTCTTCTACATTTATTTTGGTCACTTATAATACAGTCCAAGAAAAAGAAGAGCTGAAGTGACAGAATTGTTAATAGAGATGCTCGAATCCCAACTCAGTAAGTTGCATTTATAGCAGAATAGGATTCCACAGCTCAGATCCTCCATCTGATTATCTAGAGAGAGTGAACTTCAGTTTCATTATAGGTACTGGGCAGTTTTTCTTCACAGAAATCTTTAGGCTGGCATGAGCTTTTTCTAGAATGAATTATTTCTGTTGGACCAAACCCTTCTTTTCAGACAATGACTCAGCTTCTGACTGGTAACTTTAAACTATTTGAGAATATAACATGATTTTTTTTCAAATATTGGTGTCTAAAGTTAGAGAACTAAATCTAGGCTGAGCACATAAAAGATACAGATAGATATATCAGAAATTATATTCCAGCAAACCCCAGATGTTTCAGAATGTGTCAGAATCATTCCATTCTCCTGAGAAAATGTTACATTTATTTTGGTGTGTAGTTCTGGGTTTTTTTGTTGAAGTTCTCAATACTTCCAGGTTTCAAACATAACAGTGTACACTCTGATTGCCCCTGAAAATCAGTCTGTAATTCAATTTACTGGGATGTCTTTATTTCCCACCTGGAAGAAAACATAGTATACTTTCCTATTAGGGCTTCCGTAACTAGTATATCTGGTGTTTTTCAAAACATTCTCACTGCAGCCACAGTTTTCCTCAACACAGAACAACAAAATAATATGTAAAAGTCCTCTATGGATACCCAAAGTTAGAGAAATAAGTCTGGGCAAGATTACTCAATATTTATTTCATTAATATTTCATTTCTTTGCCATTGTTATAATTCCCACAAACACACCCCAAGCATTGAAAAGAGGCATTTAACTGCTTTAATCTAGAGAATAAAAATGAAGTGATGATTTCAGCATCATCACTTCAACCACTGCTATATATGCATAACTTCATGACCTAATACGTAAGCAGTTTACACTAAGGACATATAAATAGTTACATAGTGTACATAGCGTACATTTGTATTCTAAAACTATATTTTCAAAGTAAAGAGAATTTCCATAGAGAATAATCTCAATTATATTTTAAAAGAGCCCCAAAAGGTAACAATTTACACCAAGAATCTCAAATCTTCCTCATACTTTTAAGCACATAATTGTAATAAAGCAAAATAGTTCTGAGAATAATTTGCTTTATGAGCATTGTAGGATGAAATGATATGCAGACATATGTTCACATAGGCCTTTTTACCAGTTTTCAGAAAGAAGCCTGGTAAAGGGTGTTAGGTTATATGATAAAAAGCTTGTTTCCATACACACAAAGGAGCAGAGAGGAATAGTGGCTGATGGGGAACCCAAATAATCCCCTGCACCAGCTCCTCCCAGGCCCATCACAGGAGCCATCACCCCATCAAAGGCCCATCTCCAGACACACAAAGGAGCACAGAGGCACGATGACAAGTGGGGGAAACCCATTAACCCAGTCAGAGCAACGGGCATGCTGTCCTGGCTCCTCCCAGGGCTATCCCAGGAGGGATATCAGTCCCACAGCCTGGGCACAACACCCATCGCCATGAGTCAATGGGAGAGGCTGTCGTGATTGCCTGACAGACTGAGGGGAGTCATTGCCTTGAGGATCGGACACGTTACGGGATGGAGGGAAAGAACATTTCAGGATTGCAGAAGACTTACTATGGGATGTTTAGGGGAGGAACCAAAGGCAAGGAAAGGGAGGGATCAAGGTGCTTTGGAGAGTAACAAATGTGGGAAAATACAGGGACAAGGGGATAAAAGGGGACAGTCATGTAATAAAGGTCAAATTTTAGAAAACTAGCTGTACATCAAATAAGTATAATTTATAGACTAAAAGACTGCATCTGTTGAGTTATCTGTGTTTGCAGGGCAAAGAAAGCAAAATCATGAAGAAATCTAAAAAAAAGAAAAAAGTTCAATCTGCCTCATTTCCAAAATTAGTAAAACAGCTACCTTTCTCTTTATTGAAAAATTATTTTATGGTTGTAAGCTATTGTCCTGGTTTCGGCTGGGATAGAGTTAATTTCCTTCCTAGTAGCTGATACAGTGCTGGGTTTTGGATTTAGGGTGAGAATAATGTTGACAACACACCGATGTTTTAGTTGTTGCTAAGCAGTGCTTACACTAGTCAAGGACTTTTCACC
>NW_008794407.1:596860-604443 GCF_000699145.1 Aptenodytes forsteri | reverse complement strand
TGTGACGTCATGCTCAGTACATAAACTGGGGGGAGTTGGCCAGGTGTGGGGGTGACTGCTGCTTGGGAACTGGCTGGGCATTGGTCGGAGGGTGGTGAGCAATTGCACTGTGCATCACTTGCTTTGTATATTCTTTCATTATTATTGTTATTATTATTACAATTTTATTTCAATTATTAAACTGTTTTTATCCCAACCCACGAGTTTTCTCACTTTTACCCTTCCAGTTCCCTCCCCCATCCCACCGCGGGGGGGGGGCAGTAAGCAAGCAGCTGTGTGGTGCTCAGTTGCTGGCTGAGGTTAAACCACAACAATTTTTTCTTGCCTACTTTTTGATTTTCAGTCCTACTGCAACCAATTTTTTACCTGAAAAATAATAGGTGTTGTAGAAAGAGTTTTCAAAAATTCCAGTATAAACTGCGAGGGAAATAAATACTGGCATTTATTTGAAAACATTTTTCTTTGCTTCCAGAAGAAAGAAAATCCTAATGTCCCTTAGAGTTTGGGCTTATTTAAATTTTTCATCTTGCTTTAATTTTCTATTGCATTTCAGATATAAGGAAAGTGTATTCTTAGCATATAGTATAGTCTCTTCTTATAGTTGTACTTCATGATTTTATTTTATTTTTTTTTAAAATGTCAAATGTTATCTCATCCCGGTAAGATTTAATGTTTTATTTGTATGGAAGAGGAATTTCTTTGGAGAATAATCTACAAAAAGTCTGACTAACACTTTTAAAGACAAAAGCATGGTTTTCTATATGAATAAAGTGCTTGGAAAGATACTTTCCCAGTCCAGATAACTTTTCCAGACTTATTATTAACCTTATATATTATTTAATCATTACTAATGGAATGGCACACTGGCCAATCACCTTCTATACTCCATTATAGGTTTTCCAGGCCACAGTTCTCTTTTTTCTCAGCTCTTAGCTTTTTCCAGAGAACATTAAAATCTAAACAAAACAATTTTCCAGGAAATGTCTGAACAGTCTGATTCACTAATTTCAAGTTTCTCAGATCATTTTTCAGAAAAGGTGGTTGAGGAAAGGTGGTTTTATTGTTTTCCATCTGAAAGCAATAAGAAACTGTTAAGTTGGGTGGGAGGAGGTTTATAATGACCGGACTCCTGAATAGCTAGTACAATGGAACAGGATAGTAAACCTGATGCTGGCTAAATGCATGAAGACCTGTACTTTGGCCATCAGGAAGATAGCAGAGGGAATTAATTTCGGTTACCTTCCTTTCTAATCAGACAGCCCTGGGCAGACCTTTACAGACTGCTAGATGAAAAAGTGGTTAAAGATTTGTTTTCTTAGAGTGACTTTTGATATAGTTGGATCAGAACTCTTTCTGTATTATTTTACATTAAGAGAAGTGTACATAACAAGGATCAACTGTCCACTGAAAATCAAAAATATAAAGGTAAAGAATGATCACTGCCACTGACTGAGGACCCAAATGTATTTAGTCTAGTGGATTTAGTCAGAGACAAAATGTCAGGTCAGTACTTGTAAGCATCACAAGTTCCACAAGATCTGGAAAACCAACTAGTTTGAATACAGTTACGACAGTCTAGACTCCCCATAAATTAATTAAGTACTGTAGGCCTTTGCAGGAATAGTGATTGCTGTGTATACTGGTATAACAGCTTTGCTAAAGCATCACTGAGAATAGGTCCTATTTAAAAATCTGGCCAATAGATATACTAGCTATACAAAAATACACTAACAAAGTTGAAAGAATGGTGGAAAATGAACAGTCCTGCCAAGTAAGACATAGAGGTAAAAGTAATAAGGGAGACATTTATTCAGCACAAAATGACCTGATGCCATGTGATAGGTATGCAATTTAAGTATCCAGATCAGGATGCAAGCATCATTTAATAAGTAAATTACTGTTTAAAAACGGATAAAAAAATATGTAAGCATTCTGTTATTACAGTGTTAGAGTCCTTATAGTGTTGTGCCAGTGCCTTGCCACTGGAATACCTCCATTAACACTTTGTTGTAATGCACATATTAGGATTATTCCATGTAGGCAATAAACTTGTCTGAGTCTTTGCCACTGAATTTACCAAGCTAGTAACACTAGTCAAGCTTAATCTGACTCTGTTAAAAGGAAACTTGGAATTTAGAATGGGAAATAGTTCTTTCCTCCCTTTCCCCTTTCTTCCTTGAAAACTTTGAGATAACATTTATAAGCCAGACTTATTATTAAAAACCTGAATGTTTGAGCAGATGCTAACCTGAATTTTATTGGATTTGGTTTTGGTGAGGAATAGAGGAATACTCATACCTTTTACTCTACACTTTATAATGTAATGACAAAGCTTTAGATATAACCTATGAGTTTGTTCTGGTGAATGCCTAATGGCTTCCTTAAGGAATTCTACAAAATTGTTCTCTTGTCTGATAAAGCCATTTTCCTCATATTTGATTTATGGTTTCACTAATAGTATGGAATATAGGTCAACACATGTTATACAGTTGGAGATTGTATTTTTCAAATGTAACTGTGCATCACTTAACTGATGCAAAGTGTTAGAGCTAAGTGTTCCTGCTTCCAATATCAGTCTATTCTGAAAGTGTTTTTATCTCCTAAATGTTTGTAAGGTATTATAAAATTTATGTCTTACACCACTTACATAATATAATTCTCCGTGGTACCATCAATTCAGAATTGCAGATTTCCTCACCACAGGGTAAATCAAAGGTATTTTTAAATTAAAGCCATACAGACAAAATAATGTAGAAAACTAAGGCAAAAAGTGTCAGTTACTGAAGGTAAGTCCCTAAATAGACAAATTAGTTTTGAAGTTTGCAATATGAAATAAAAAATTGTTATTAAATACTCTGTCACTGACTTGACAAATTCATGGAAAATAGGCATAACAAAGAAGCACATGATCTGAGCTACTTTGTGAGAAAATTGACTCTCACAAACAACAAAAGTGTCTCTTTAATGCAATGGAGTACCGCATTTTGTTTAGTATTTCTCAGATGAGTATGCCTATTTGGCCTTTGATATAAATTGATAGGGATGACGCTCTTCTGACAGACTTGAAGTGAACTTGTTGGTGGCTTTTCATTTAATGGAGAGTATCACAGAGAGCTGTGGGAGACGACAATGATAGGTCCTTGTTATTTTTAGCTTAAAATGGTAATGTTATTGTCCAACTCCATCACTTGTACTTTAAAGTTATGTTCTGTAATGTTATATGTGTGATAACACTAATGAAAGAGACAAAGTGGTATATATAAACTGGAAGAATTTAATAAAATAGTCTACACCAGACGGTATACTGCTCTACTTCAGCATAACTCGTGTATTTGCTGGAGTTAACCAATGGGAACTTAAAAGTCCACTTTTGGTGGATGAAGGGATGAATATCCATAGATGACATGTGAGAATATAGACTATAGGTATATATACTTGGCAATAGCACCTGTAATTATAAGTAGTAGTATCACTTTCAATAGCCTTTTTCCCTGTTAAGACAAAAGGAAACGATTTTGCAAGCAGATTTTCTTTGATATGCAGACAAATCCTTAATGAATGTTAGGAGGGGCCAAAACCAGCAGCCCAATGGAGGTGAGGCTGCTGCAGCTCCATTTTCTAATCTGGAACATCGTTTATAAAACAGCCGCTAGCATTGCCATCAAAAATTTTGAGGTCTCTTAGGTCTTCTGGGTCCAGACTGTAGCCCACAGCTCTGCATTTATGTGTGGATAAAAAGAGTAAACTCTGCATGTCCTGCACAGTATTTTTGGATACTTTTGGAAACTCAGATTCTCTCCTTACTGGCCATTAGTATCGAAAAAGGTTACTAATGACCAGTAAGAAGAGAATCTGAGTTTCTTCCTGATGCTTCTATGTTGATGAGCAACTGGTGGAAAGAAATACAGAAGGAGGGTGTTTATTCATATGTTAATGTCCATTTCTCTGGTGGGTTTATAAAAACATTTTAAGTTTTCTGTTTGTTTCTTTTTAAATTAAGCAAAATACAAGGTCAAATAATCTTTTTGCCTTTGTAACAAGTTCAGTCTTGATTTATTGAAGTGTTCTCCTTTCTCTGCTTCAGATTGCAGTGCAATAGAGGTGAGCATAAACAAACTGCCTATTTCCTCTTGAGTAGTTCTTCAAAGCTTCTGCATTCTTTTCTCTACTTAAGATAAACATGGAACTGTCACAGTGTTTTCTCAGTCAATTATTAGTACCTTTGTTTCACCCATTTACCTTTTAACTTGCCATATGACTAAAGTTATTAGGTTAATGCAATGAAATGAAATTGAATTTGTTATTGAAGTGGCTAGTATTTATCATGTTCCTGCCCAATCTGTTTTGGTTCTTTTTTCCTCTAAGTGCACTAGTACGTCTTCTTAGCTTATTTTTGTTCTTGTCCACTCTCAAAACTCTTACCAAACTCACTTCATATAGTCCCTTGGAAATTTCAGAATCCAAGCACTTAGTTTGAAACACAAAACCAGTAGGATTGTTAGTCTATTATAATTTGCTCAAGCAGGTCTGAATTAACCTAATTATGGTGTTATTCTCCTGCTCAGCCAACTAAAGAATTCTGTACTTAACACTTTATCTTATACCACAAAAAACAAGAGTATATTTCATTTACTTCTCTTCTCCCAGAGCAAATTGCAGTTTCTGCCCAATGCTTCAAACCTAAATATTTCTTCTACTGCCATCTCACATCACATTCTGAGGCTTTACCCTATTAAAATAAATGGGACTACTTAAAATTGCACTGCAATCTGTAGGGTCTACCAGTGTTACCGTAATACAATGACAAGTAACAGCACTCTTTGTTTTTAGATAGCTTAACAAATACTTCAGTGCTACTGGAAATCTGGTTGGGATGCTCAGTGCTCTGGTTTAATTTTTTGTAGATGTCGTAAACCATCTTTATTCTAAAACAACTGGAAAAGTGGGGAGAGGATTTTTTTCTCTGTCTTTGAGCTGTCAGTTGAGGTCTCTTGACCAAGCCTGATTTATTTTACAGTATTATAAAAAGGAGTGAAACTTGACATAAGGAAATCATCTCAGCACTTCTAAATTGATGATGGTGTATGGGTTGGGGTTTTTTTAGCAAGAGGTTTCTGGAAGTCTGTTCATATCCATGAGAGGGAATGGGAGTGAAAAAAGTGATATGTAACCTCAGTGGTAACAGTAGAATTAAAGTTAATATCCTCTTGCAAAATCACTGTATACTTAGTTAAAAAACAGGAGAGCTGCAGATCACACAGGTGGCATTGTTGCTTGATAACATTATAACTACAGAAATACAAGTCTGAAATATCTTTTTACCTGAAATTCCTTGCAACAATTAATAGATATCTCAGAATACTTAAACTTCATCCAGTGAGTTAAAGTTCATTTTAGACACTTCAAAAAATGCATAAGTAAATTAAAACTTCGTAAGAAGTTAAAAATTTCCAAATCACATATGTTCTAACTGAAGCAGTTTTGGTTTAAGATGCCTAAATTATCTGGAGGGGGTATATTTTGTTTTGTTTTGGTCTTTTTTTCTGTTCACATGATGAATTGTATTTTTTAATGTACTATAAAACTCCACTGTATATTAATATGTGTTATATAACTCCACACTGTACTTTGGAGGGGAATTAGAAATATTTAATAGGGAAGACATCTAGAGGTGATGAACTTCTTTTAAATATTTGTGTATTTAAAGTAGTGAAAAATATTAAGACTCTGTATTGCCTTTGTCTTTCAGAATGTAAAATTGCAGCTCTGACATATTAGCTTGTAGATAGCCTTGACTTCACATGCAGCTCCAGTTTAGAAGTGGTAGTCTTGCAAGCAGTCATCACATATTTCCAGTTCTACTTTCTGAATCAAAAAAGCCTTCTGATAGTTATCAGTTAAATTATACAGAATGCTTCCTCAAATAAATAGCTTCCTTTTTTTAACCAATTTTAGTTCCAGGGCCAAGCAAAATATTCATTTTCCTATATTGAGAGATATAGGCTGCTCTTTTGTGTCATTTAAACCAGACTGTGAACTTAAATAAGCCCTGAATCTGGCAAAGTAAACAAATCTGAAAAAAATCTATTTCTCCAACATTTCTAAACACTGTGCTAAATCACTTATCACAGACCAAGCCAATGCAGATCACAATGAGCTGCACACTGTAATGAATGGCTTTTCTATTCCTGGCACTTTCCTTATTGAGTGGTTTTGCTCAGGAGGCAAATCCATTAGGTACTGAAATAAAAATGTTTTCTCTTGATACTGTCATGGTGTCTCTATGGAGACAGTCAGCAGCAGCTTTGTCTTCTTCATACATTTTGAAAGACTGAGAGAGAAAAGAAAATGTCATTAGAAAATATACATAAATATAGATTTTTATACCTTTTTATCATATCATACCCTACCATAAAACAAAGCATCTTATGCTTTTGGACCAAATGTTAAAAAAATAGCATAGCCAATTAACTGAACAGAGAGGTCAGATCAGAAAAATGCCTCTGCTATGCAGTTTTAGACTTTTGACTGAAAGAACTGGAAGATAATAATGGAAAGATAATAAAAGCCAGAACTTTACTTGTATGATAGAGATGATAATTGGCAAAATTCTCTAAATGCAGTGTTCATTTAATGACACTCTGCACACAGGAATCAAGTTACATGGGAGATAAAGGGGTTTCTCATAGTAATATGTGATTTGTACATTTGTGAATGTTCAGAGAAAAAAATTAAATTGAAAGGCCATAATTTATTTTCTTGAAGGGCAAGAGACTGAGAACAAAGTCTTTGTTCAAATCAATAAATGGTGAAATGGAAACAATCACTTCTTAATGGTTAATTGCAAACATTTTTCTTTTACATTTGTTCCTAACGCTATCACATGTTCTTATCTTAAGCATAAGCTAACTTCACAGTGATGAAATTGTCTTTAAGTATAACACTTTCTCATTCATAGCTTTTGTATATAGAAGAGAAAAACATGGAAGAAGTTCTCTGTTTAGTTCCCATCTGTCATTTTCTTGATAGTTTTTGCTGGCAATTGCTAATTTTTCAGTACCAGAACTTCATTAAGATGGATTAATTTCTACAATCTCTTTTTGAAAGGGTCTCAGCTTTTTCTTATATAAGCATATTATAAAATGAATATGTAAGAATTCACACTGAGAGATTTAGAAAGCTGGTTTCAGATTTCTACACTGGCAGCTGAATCTGGGACTTCAAGACGGGGCTTTTAGCTGGACTACCACAACTTGCAAGTGGATTACTCCTTAACTGTTAGGCTGTTGGATTTTATGAGGTGGAACATTCTCTCTTTATTGTATTAAATGTATTTTTTTCCAAAATACTTAAGCGATTTTTAAGTTTCCTCTAAGAGTGATATGGGAAAAATATTGTGAAAGAAAACATTTCTCTCCACTGTTGAGTACTCAAAGCAAAAAGAATCATAGAATCATAGAATCATTGAGGTTGGAAAAGACCTCTAAGATCATTGAGTCCAACAGTCAACCCAACACCACCATGTCCACTAAACCATGTCCCTAAGCGCCTCATCTACTCGTCTTTTAAATACTTCCAGGGAT
>NW_008794407.1:559719-596331 GCF_000699145.1 Aptenodytes forsteri | reverse complement strand
AAGTGCAGGACCCGGCACTTGTCCTTGTTGAACCTCATACAGTTGGCCTGGGCCCATCGATCCAGCCTGTCCAGGTCCCTCTGCAGAGCCTTCCTACCCTCGAGCAGGTCAACGCTCCCGCCCAACTTGGTGTCGTCTGCAAGAACAGAAAAGAAACAACAGAAACAACAGACTGTTCAATAACATGGTGGAATACTTCACTGTAGGAGTAAATCCAAGTTGATACCAGGTATTTACTGACTGAAAAAGGAAAGATCAAACTGGAGAAATGATCAGCTAATTAAACAGTATCAAACATAGGTACTAATTAACCTGATTGATATCTTGAAACTTATCCTTTAATTCATGTTGGATGTCTGATTTTTCTGTGACACAACTCTTCAGGTGGGGAAATCAAAACCATCTTCCCACTAGAAAAAACCCAAACAAACTGGAAATGTTATGAGAAGATCAGAGCTTTTTAACAAAGGTTCATCTTTGAAGTTAATCACAGAACTTTGGGAGTACAGAGGTCACCTTGCTATTCAACTTTTAAATCTATTAATGTCATTGACAATTGTCAAGATGTAACACTTGCCTTTTTGCCCTTATTGTCAGGTTAGAGTGGTAACAGACCTCTTCATTAAGTGCTTTCTCAGCTTACAGATTCAATATTCACAGTAGAAAAATGATTGAAATTAAAACCACCAGTGTAAGACACATGGTGTGCATGAACTTTCTAGAATGAGGTACCCAGAGAACAGAACAGGAGGTTGCCTAAATGTAGTAAAAAAAATCTCAGAACCATTTTCTTTACAATAAAATATAATGGAGGGTTTGTTAAGACCGTGTCATGAAATTGAGCATTCAAGTGTATGCGTGTATAGACACATATGCACAGACACACACATGTTGCATGTTCAGACTAAAAGACTTGCTAAAATTTGGTTCTTTGAAGAAATATTCTCATTGTTATTGATAATGTATTTGTAAAAATAAACATGTAATGGAATAGAAGCACGGGAAAACAATGTACCCAGCTGTGTATAGGAAAGGACAGACTGAACTCATCATGTCTGGGATCCATTAAGGTGGCCAATCTGACTACGTACCCACCTGAGCAGTTCAGGTTTTGTTCCCATGCTATAGTAATGTCCCTTGATACAACAATCACTTCTGTTGATGCAGAGGTTGCCGATATATATCAACTCTAGGTTGTGGAAGGAAAAAAGCCATTTTGTTGTTCTTGGTCCTGTGAAGGTTTCTACGGGTTTCAAGGCCGTGTGGATGGATCAGCCCTGTCACACACGCAGTGAGGCAACGTGTCATTTATAGAACAGATTCTGTCTGCCGTCTTGCTATGGAAACACTATCTTAGGTACATTTCCTTCATAAAAAAAGTTCACTTGACAGAGAATACACTTCCATAAACTATGGACAGGTAATCTAACAATTCACTGCTGTTAAAGGAGGTGTTTCAGTTAGCCTTTCTCTATCAACAGCCCTGCATTCTTACTGTACTTTGTGCCAGCTTCTTCATACCTTAGATGCTTTCATGGCTGCTTTAATAGACTGTTATGTAGGGCAAAAATTTTGGACTGTTTTCTGTTGAGATAATGTTAAAGCAGCTTACAGAAGGGCCAAAAAATGTACAGAATATGGTTCAAGATAAGGGAGAGGAGGGAGAAGGGGCAGGAAGATTTCTTCATTTTGACAGCTGTGAGCTATTAGGCCACCTCTACTTCCCATAAAAAACCAATCTCAGTCATGTTACTGTATTAGCAGTGTGACTTGGGTATAATGTCCCACTCATTCCAGTATGCTTGAAAGCTTAGAGTACTGTTCTATAGCTGAAGAAATACTTGACTTTGAGATGAAAGACCCAAAGGTGCTGCAGAAAAATAGCAGAGGAAGATCGTAGGTGAAAATGGATTGCCCTTTAAATCTTTTGTCAACTAGTACAGGAAATAAAGCAAAGCAGAAGTCAATGTATTAATACCTGTTAATAAAAAAAGGATGGTGTTAACAAGAGAGAGGTGAACCAGTTTAGGAGCAGAATATTTTAAGCTTAAAAACTAGCTATTTCAGGGCATGGACGCTATTATGAATCTGGAAAGAGGTAATAGTGGACATGAAAAAAGACAGAATAACTGAGTAGAAAGAAAGCAAAACAACACCTGCCAAAAAAGCCCGAAATATATTGCCTGGAGTCACAGTCCTAGCTACTATAAACTGAGTTACTCCCTATCGAGAAGAAAACACTGCATAAATAACAAGTGAACCAAAAAGGAATAAAACATAGAGCAGTCCCATTTTCTGCATCTGTAAAAGGAAAGAGAGGGAAAGCAACAGCAAAAATGTTTTGATGCTCACAGTGCATCAGCTGGTGGGAGCTAAACATAGAAAATTACAAAAAGGAGCAGTGAGAGCTACTGGGAAAACTGAACAAGCAAGACCAAGACCACTGTCCATTGCCTATACAAGAAGATCTGGTACCTGTGTAAATATCTGGGCTGGTATGAATGAGAGCCTTTCATGTGCATGGGGACTAAAGAAATTATTGCATGAGTCAAAGATTTCACATATGCATTGAGGAAACTTGTTTGAGTTTGAACTATAGTTAACTGCTACCCAGAGCAGAAGGCTGTTTTGTTAGCATAATTGTAAAAGTTTCTTTACTGTGAAAATGACTGTCATACCAGAATATTTAGTCCTATATTTATGCGAGAGCTGTACTAGTCTTTCATCCTGATTTTTTTTTTTTTTTTTTTGGCCTATATTTTTCAGTATTTGTCTACTATATTTGTTTTAGACGAATCACAGAATCATAGAATATCTCAAGCTGGAAGGTACCCATAAGGATCATTGAATCCAACCCCCTGCTTCTTGCAGGACTACCTAAACCTAAACCATATGAGTAAGAGCGTCGTCCAGACACTCCTTGAACTCTGACAGGTTTGATGCCATGACCTGGGGAGCCTGTTCCAGTGACCGATCACCCTCTCAATGAAGAACCTTTTCCTAATGTCCAATCTGAACTTGCCCTGATGCAGCTTCATACCATTTCCTCATGTCTTATCACTGGTCACCAGAGAGAGATCAGCACCTCCCCATCCACTGCCCTGCTTGAGGAAGTTGTAGACTGTGATGAGGTCACCCCTCAGCCTTCTCTTCTGTAAGCTGAACAAACAAAGTGACCTCAGCTGCTCCTCATAAGTCTTGCCCTCAAGACCTTTCACCATCTTCGTCACCCTCCTGGACACACTCTAATAGTTTGATGTCCTTCTTACATTGAGGCGCCCAAAATTGCACGCAGTACTTGAGGTGGGGCCACACCAGTGCAGCATAGAGTGGGACAAACACCTCCCTCGACTCGCTAGCTATGCTATGCTTCATGCACCCCAGGACACAGTTGGCCCTTTTGGCTGCCAGGGCACACTGTTGACTCATATTCAACTTGCCATCAACCCAAACCCCCAGACCTCTTTCCACAGGGCTGCTCTCCAGCTTGTCATCCACCAATTTGTATGTATAACCAGGATTACCCCACCCCAGGTGGAGAATCTGGCATTTGCTCTTGTTAAATGTCATATGGTTGGTGATTGCCCAGCTCTCTAGTCTATTCAGATCTCTCTGTAAGGCATCTCTACCCTTGAGGGAGTCCACAGCTCCTCCTAATTTAGTGTCATTGGCAAACAATGTACATTCAACTCCTGCATCCAGATCATTTATAAAAACATTGAAGAGCACTGGCCCTAAAATTGAGCCCTGGGGTACCCCAGTGGTTACTGGCCACCAGCTTGATGTAACCCCATTTACTATAACTCTTTGAGCCCAACCCGTCAGCCAACTGTTCACCCAAAGTATTATGGACTTGGCTAGCTGTATGCTGGAAATTTTGTCCAGAAGGATACTGTGAAAGACAGTAGCAAAAGCTTTGCTAAAATCAAAAAAACCCCATATCTACTGGCTTCCTTTGGTCAACTAGGTGGGTGACCTTGCCATAAAAGGAAATTAAGTTACTTAAACAGAATTTTCCCCTCATGAACCCGTGCTGGCTGTGACCAATGACTGCATTGCCTCTCAAGTGTTTTTCAATAACTCCCAGAATAACCTTCTCCATAATTTTACCAGGCACTGAAGTGAAACTGACAGGCCTGTAATTACCAGGGTCTTCCTTCTTACCCTTCTTGAAAATTGGGACAGCATTTGCCAGCTTCCAGTCAACTGGGACCTCTCCAGATTCCCAAGACTGTTGAAAAATAACGGAGAGTGGTCTGGCGATAACATCTACCAGCTCTTTCAGTACCCTGGGATGAGTCCCATCAGGCCCCATAGACTTATATGCATCCAGCTGGAGCAGCAAGTCTCCAGCAACTTCAGAGTCAGCTGGGAGTTTATAATCCCCCTACTCACAGTATTCCAGCACAGGGCTCTGGGGGTCCTGGGGCCCATCATCGGTGTTGAAGACAGAGGTGAAGAAGGCATTAAACGTCTCTGCTTCATCTTTGTTCCTATTTGTGAGGTAACTGGCCTCATCAAGTAACAGACCAATGTTATCTCCAATCCTCCTTTTGCTGTTAACATATTTAAAAAAGCCCTTTTTGTTGTCCTTCATAGTACTGGCCAGCTTGAACTCTACTCGAGCTTTGGCCGCACAGATTTTCTTCCTACAGTGGCAAACAGCGTCTCTGTAGTCCTTCTATGTAGCCTGTCCTTGCTTCCAATGTCCATACATTTTCCTTTTCCACCTAAGTTCTAGTCTGTTTTAAGAATGTCTTACAGTGGCCTGAACCTTTTCTATTAAAGCGAGTAGAAGGTAGACTGCTATTGAACAAGCAGTCTACCTAAACAATTCATGTTAGAGAACAAGTCTTATGAGGAGCAGCTGAGAGAACTGTTTAGCCTGGAGAAAAGGAGGCTCAAGGGAGACCTTATCGCTCTCTACAACTACCTGAAAGGAGGTTGTAGCAAGGTGGGTGTCAGTCTCTTTTCCCAAGTAACAAGCGATAGGACAAGAGGAAATGGCCTCAATTTGAGCCAGGGAAGGTTTAGATTGGATATTAGGAAAACTTTCTTCACTGAAAGGGTTGTCAAGCATTGGAACAGGCTGCTCAGGGAAGTGGTTGAGTCACTATCCCTGGAGGTATTTAAAAGATGTGTAGATGTGACGCTTAGGGACATGGTTTAGTGGTGGACTTGGCAGTGCTAGGCTAATGGTTGGACTCGATGATCTTAGAGGTCCTTTCCAACCTAAATGACTCTATGATTCTATGAAAGATGGTAGTGGATATCTAAGTTTGCAATGGGATGGAATCCAAGCAGAGGAAAAATTTAAAGCGCTGGATTAAAGTATCACCATGATTATCAGAAGTCAAATTCTGCCACATTCACTCATTTTGGTTGTTCTTTGCTTTATGAGTGGTCTCATTAGAATAATTTAATCTTCATGCATAGTAACTCACTAGCTGCTATGAATAAGCATAGTGAAATCTAGTCCTGGGGGAATGACTGGCGTAAACTGGTACTATCCATGGAATGTTAACAACATCTGGGTTAACAAAAAATGATTCATGTCTGTGTAGTATTCACTTAAGAGAAGCATTTATTATTTTAATAAGATAATAAAACTAATTAAACTAGATTTGCTTTTTAAATTTACCTATAAGCATATTGTCTTATTTAATAATTTGCTGCTCTCTGGACTATTTTTTCTTCCTCTCCCCTTTATCCAGGTCACAATTAGGAAACGTCTCCAATTTTTTTTTCAAGCCCAAGTGACATGCATCTAGCATAGGTCAAACCAGGAGAAAGTGCATGTATTCACAAATCATAGAACAGAAAAAAACCTGTCGTTAATTATTACGATATACGCAGTGGTAGTGATTCCTTCTGTCATAATTTTTCCTTGTGGTTTAAAATAGTAAGATTGATATTCTAACCTCATAATATATAAAAAGAGATTATAGTACCCAGGAAAGCTCCGAATGACAATACTCCATTTTCACTAGCCAGAAAAAATTAGAGTGGAATTTTTCAAGTGTCCTCTTAGAACTAATAGAAAAGAGATGCCTGACTTTATTCCAATGTGATTACATGTTCTTTTCAAGGACAATATCTATGGTGTAGTGTTTTTCATAACTTTCTGGTAGGTCCAGGAAAAGCTTTGTCCATGAATAGATGCCACAGAAAAGAAATGTGTTTTGTAAGCACAGCATTTTTTCTTTTCTCAGGTTGATGTAAGCATTCATTTATCACTGTGGCACACTTCCTGTGAGCTTCAGAATTCAAACATGCAGCCCAGAGTGCATATCAGAACGTGAGGCACATTCATCCTCTTCTGGTACACTTTCTGGGCTATACAGCTCAAACAAGGGCCCATTGTGTCTCTCTTTTGATATAGTAGGCAATGTGCTGGGGATCTAAAATGCACAGTAAGACGTTCCAGTTGGTTGATTGGCCATGCCAATGGCTTTGTTGTTACCAGTTAGTTGCCTCACTTTACCTTGAGCCAGGATGAAGTAAAGTGCAATGAAATATTTGTTCATAACATTCTAAGTAGTCTTCACACTTACTGGTATTTATAACAGACACAGCTAAAGGCAAACATATCGCTTCACTTCTTTAAATGTATAAATATGCCTTTTCTAGAGTAAGGATCATCCCCGTATATGAACAGCTGGTAGACAACTAGTCTCACTGAAGGTTAAACTCCCCTGTTCTTGGTAACTCACCAGGATGTTTCAGTGCAAAATATGGTTTTACATTCTACAACCTGTATATTACAAACATACGGAATACTCCTAAATAGGACAAGTATACATACCTATTTTCTGGTATTGGACTGACACGAGATACAATACTCATTAATTGGTTTCAGATACTGATCCCCAGCTTCTTTCTCATCTACGTCCTAGTACAGGTAAACTTTCTTTCTCCCCCAGATACTTGATTTGATTAGCAATTTACTGTTAGTTTTTGTTAGTTATTGGTGGTTAAACTTAACTTACTTCAATTATCTTACTTCAAATATATAATGAAGAAAGGATCTAACAATTTCTAGTGAAAACATATATAGTTAACTATTCCAGTTGAAACCATAAAACCGTAGTGGTTAGAGTTAAATTCTTCAATAACTTTGAAAATAGGCAACTCTCTTGGCTTTAGCTTATACAGGCTGCAGTTCCAGGAGAGAAAATTTGCCCAAATTTCACTATACTTTGTTGCTCTTTTAGCATGTCTGTTGAAGAGCAATTTCCAAAGTCTTGTTGTTACTGCTCAAGTTATTTCATTTTCTGTGGTGTCTCCCAGTGTGCTGACTTACTGTGACTCTCAGTGAGATTGATTCTGAGAAAGAGAGAGATGGTTGATTTCCAGTCCCTGAAGTTATTTTTCTCCTTCTCCCTTTCTAAGCCAACTGTTCTGTTAGCAGAATTCTCTCTCAGCAGGCAGCTGCCAGTGCTGTTGCTCAAGTGTTTTTGCTGGGGTGTGCTCTCATTGAGATATTGCCAATAAACTTCATGATGCTTCCTGTTTAGATATCTTGGCCTTTTCAATGCCACTGCACAGCAAACTGCCTTATGGCAGATCTTTTTCTTTTTTTCCAGAGAGACTGTAATATTCCAGACTTATGTACAGCAAATGGCAGAAGCTCTGCATGAGTTTCCTGTTGTTCACTCTTTTTTTACTCTATACAGTTTGTAGTCCTTTTTTGTTGATTCTCGGTTTCATGCACCGCTTCTGTCTGCCACTTCATCATCAAACATATGGACTTGCATATTTCTCATATCTCTTTTAAAGAAATCTTCCTTCTTCTGAAGTCTTAAATTCAGAAACTTGTTAGTAGGAAGCAGTAGTAAAGTTTTCAGTAGGAAGAAAATTAGAACCAAGTGGCCAGACTGTAGTCTGTGATATATCTGAGATGACTAACGTGCTGAAGAGCTTTTGAATGTTGTTCGTCCCATGCTAAGTTTACCCTATTTCTCCAGCTTACTGACAACATGTGAAGTAAAATCTCAGTCCTTTGTTCCCCACAGACAGTCCCTGCAGGGACTGAGATGTCATTTCAGTGGGCAATCACCTGACAGAGAAGTGCCAGGGTCAAAATTTCTGATGCCAAGAAGAGTAAGCAATGTATGTTGCTTCCATCTAAGATCCCCTGTCCTGCCATTGCTAAGCCTGGCTCCTCTGAATGGGCTGGGTCTATCTGACTGCTAAAGATTGCAGTTCTACCTGGCTGGTGTCCTAACTATCCAATATCTTGCACAGGAGGAGGTGAAATACTCCAAAATCTTTATCATTTTAGTGCAAGTGATTCTGCATCTCCTCTTAAAATTATTTAAGTAAGCACTAGGCATCTAAAAATGCAGATATAAGATAGAGTGATATTTTCTAAATAATGTGTTATTCTCACTCTGTAGACTGCATTATTTTTCTACTTCTTAGATTTTAATGCAGTACATATTTCATTATTATAAAAATCCCTATGTGGAGACTATGATTAGCCTTCAAAAAAACCCTAGAGGCAGCTTGTTTAGCTGTGATGTGTTCAGTTCTTGATGACTGAGTCCCAGAAGAACTAGATGTATTTGAATGTGAAAGAAGGAAAATTGTTCTTTTTCATGTAATGGTGCCTAAGAATGACTCAGCAAGCGTCAACTATCTGTTGTGCAAACACGTGGACTTGAATGGCATCTTACCTTTGGATTTTTCAGAAGTGCTATCAAACTCTTGCATTTGTTCATGATTATGGGCTGAGAGAGTATAATGTCTACAATAAATATTATTATAAAAGATCTTAAATATATCAGTATATATATTTACAATAGACTGGGCTGCCAAAAAAGATACATAATTGAGCTAGCAATTTCTGAATTGTATGTGCACATGGAGTGACACAAAAGAAAGTTCTTATGTGAATGCATATGAACATGCTCTAAGTCTGCTTGTACAAAAAAACCAGCAAATATTAAATGTGAGTTCTGAGCTTACTTTGCAAAATTACACCCTCATAATCAATATGTAACTATGTAAAAGGAAGCCATAGTTTCTGAGAATTGAAAAGTAGGTAGGATAATAGACGAAATCTTTGATCACACTTTCCCAGCAGCAAATTACAGAAATATTACCTCAAAGATCAGAAATACGTAATGTAGTGACTGAAAATGGAAATTATATGAAAGTTAATAATGTAGCATTGCAACAACTTTTTCAGAATGTTTTGAGGTGGGGAGATAGTGAATCTTAACATTTCAGTAACAGGGTTTTTTAGTTTACCTACAGGCATTTTTTTAAAAACGTAAAATCACATAAACAAAATCAAGTGTCAGGTTCATAAACCTTGTTAATTTGTTCACAACCTACTTTATGTCACAAAAATGAACAGTGGGTTTTTTTTTTGTGCTGGAACAATTCATTTATATCTAAACAATGAATTTGACAGGAAATTTACTTGAATTCATATGGTGATCATGGGTTGATTTTGCATGGTGAGTCCATATTTTGACTGTCCATTTATAACTATAGCATTTTTTATTAGTTTTTAGTGTTCAATGAAATCAGTTTTCTCCATATTTTTCGATTCAACCACTCTTCTGAGAAAAATTGTCACTGTGAAAATGAGTTATTTTTGAGGTAACTCAGCAATTTCAGCTACAAGAGCTGGTTAGGATGTTCTTTGAACAATGGTCAGACAAGATTACCTGAAACTTTTTGGAGAAAGACATTAATTCTGATGAAAATCAAATTTCTCAGATCCTAAGTCAACTCTGGGAAGAAACACTTAGAGCAGTATTTAGGTGTGTACGTAGCAGAGGCTAAAATCTTTATCTTAGACACAAGAGTGGGAATCTGAACTAGAAAACCTCTTATTTCAGGTGAGGAGCTTTGTCCACTGAAGTGTTGCCTAATCTTGATGATAGCAGCATTATCTTTCTACTACTCCTTCAGTGTTCTCTCATACTTTCTCAGTTTATGCCCAAGTATTTTCTCAAGTTCCTGGTATACTAGTTTTCTCAGTTGCATTTACTTTACCTAATAAAGATTGTTCTCTTTTTTTTCCTAACAAATTGAAAGTACTTTTCATGCATGCCTGTTGTTATATTCCTTATAAATATGGGTTCCCATTTTCTAGTAGCTGTAATGATAGAACCTGCTCTGTAATTTAAAGAAAAAAAAATCCAACAAAACCTAACTTAAGGTAACTTCTTTTGTCATTTGAGAAGTTTATAGTGTCTAAATTTCAAAAAATAGAAATTCACAGTTTTGGTCCTGTTCAAATATACAATTTCTATTGAGCCTTGAAAAGTTCAACTTCAAGCGTCTTGACCTTTTGTAAAGTCTGAGTTGGAACTAGATTCTTTGCCCCATAAAGTCAAAAGTTATTTTTTTGCTGAAACTTAATTGTATTTTGTAGAATCTACTGTAAAGCAAGTAATGTGGTGATACTACGAATACAACTGCTTATGCATTGTACTCTTAGTGTTTTAAATTTAGAAATATGAAAGGGTTGCTATTTTTTTTCAGGAAAGATTTGTCTGTTTCTCTTATAACAGGAAATAAAATGAGAATATTGATTCACTGATTCAAGTTTTCCCGTACAGACTTAAATGTGTTTCATTTACAGCTCTGACTAGAGTTACTCAAATGTTGATGAAACGTTGGTGAAAATTATTATAAAGTATTTTTTGGATGTTTTTATGACTTTTTTACAGGACACCAGTATATTAGCATCGTTTAAAATAATTCCTGGTGCAGTTGTTCATCTGGATATTTGCTAAATCATCCCTTTCCCTTAATAATTAAGGCATTAGATTCAACATTATTCATTCCTTAGACTGGGCCCCAGGATATTTACTGTACTTAGGTTTAGCAAATCAAAGTCCCTCCTTTAGGAACTCTGATCAAATATTCTATAGCAACCTCACAGTCTTTCTGAAACACAAGTATAGTGAATTAAAAGACCTTCAAGGAGAATTCTAAAATCTCATATCTAGCTTACCTAAAGCTCCCCACGCTGTAATGTTTGTCTGCACAAATCTAACTTTTTCAGGTACTCCAGAAAAGCCTTTTGGCAACTGTCTTACTGAATAGTTCTCAAGAATCAACTTCTCCAGAGAAAGAGTGTCACCTGTTATCCCCTGAGAGTTCCTTCATTTCTGAGCATATGGCACTGTCAAAATCGCTTCGGATAGCTCCAAAGGATGCCAAAACAGACATTATGGAGTCACTGCCAGTGCTGTTTCCTTATGTACTTGCTACTGTGTAGCTCATCACAGGCCTTTCTGTTTGTTTTGCTGAGTCCTGCTGATGTAACCCACTGTAGACACACAAGAGAACACAGTTTAACCGGAGCGGTCATGAATTAATTAACAGTTTGATGTAAAGAGTTTTGCAGCTTTCATGTATTTGTTTAAAGGTACTTCTTTTCTGTATCTTCAATGTCTCAATTTTTATAAGTGTCCAACATCATACTGTAGACAGGGTCTCTGACAGCAGCCAATTTTTGATTCTCAGTGTTAGAACTTCTGCCTGAACATGCCGACATTTGATATGGAGGAGAGATGTGGACTTGGTAAGGGCCTGATTCCAAAAACTATATATGAATTTTAACTTCTTTCTCTTTCTAGTAGTTATCTTCGATCAGAGCTCCATAACAGTGGAACAGAAACTTAGGTGCTGTTCCAACTATCATTCAGTATCAGGCAGTAACAATTTTTTTTTCTTCTTTTTTTTTTTTTCCCCTGTGCCTCTATTAAAGGAATATAGCAAATCCTTTATGATGAAATTACTATGAAGTGTTGTAAGATACATGTATAATAGACCTTAGAGCAAGGCAAATGTGCATGTTTGGTTTGAAAGGGGTGGCATTTGGGACAAGAAAGAAGTTTAATCTTAATTTTACAAATAAGACACTAACTGCAGGTATTCCCCCTACCTTCTGTTTTCTTTTTCTGATGGAAGAAGAATTGTTTTTGACCAGCAACAGTGCAGAGTAGCATTGTGGTGTCACATGAAGGGTACACCTCAAGGAAAAAACCATGCAAGATTAAAAATATGCTTCTCCAATATTGACTAAATAAGGATGTTTTAAAAGGGATATCTAGCTTAATATCAACATTCAGACACTTACAAATGTATGGCACAATGGGAACATCAGAAATCTCTGGTTTACTTCATCTCCTTTGGATTCGCAGTTTTGCAAAGAAGTTGTAAGTTTCTTCACTGAAGAATGTTGGAACAGTTGACATTCTTTTTCCTAACAACAAGCTAATATTAGACTTCAAGTAACATCCTGGCAAGAAGCTGTTATGTCAATCCATACTGTATGTGAGAGGTGAAGATGGGACTCAATAGGGGAAATTTAGCAATCAATGACAAGTCAAATACATAACAAAAATCAACTAATTCCTGATGACGTAAATTTGTTTCCTGCCAGCTCATCTCTGGATTCATCCTGGATCAACTTCATTCATCTCTAACAGAGCTATCACAGTTCAGAAATGAAAAGAAAATTCCATAAATGATGAGTCTAGTGAAATATGGAGGCTATAGGATCAGTCATGTAGTGACAGTTAGCTTTGAAATATGCATTCAGTTGAATACTATCTGTTTTGAATGCTTTAAGTTGTGCTAAGTAAATTTATGAAGTTTTTCTGGTAAAATCACTTAAGTGTGTGCAAAATACTCATGGAAATCAACGTTTGGGATTAACATTAAAATACAGGTAACTCCAATCATTGTAAGAAGGACTCACAGTAGGAAAAGAGCCGTTTTCCATACGCTGGCATAAACGATAATCACTTAAAACAGAGCAGTTAAATGACAAGGCTGTTTTTGTAGTTACCGGGACAACAAAACTGAAGTTACAAATTCAGACAATGAAGTTAGTTAGTTTAATTCATAATAGTAAGATTTTTATTCTTTGTAATTGAGGTCATACAAGTAGAAGCCGCTTTTAGAAACTGTGACACGTTATGCTGAAGGGCATGGGATCCACGGGCAGTTCTTGCTCAGCTACTGTGGTCTTTTTCTGAGGGTGTTCAAATACTAAAGCTTATGTTGACTGACATAAATAAAGATGATTTTTGTTGGTTATGAAAAGTCCATGACATGAAATATGAATTATGAAAAACACTATTTTGAAATTAAATTCAAGCTCTAGTGCCTATACGTGTTAAAAATTTTTTGTTTTATCATTTAAATTCTGTTATAAACCATGCGCTTTAATCTATTTGAAAGTGAATTTATGGTTAAGTTGCTTTCAGTTCAGTCTAACATCATCTTCTATAAACTACATCCTGAAGCTGTGCTTTTTTGTTTGTAACTGTTCAGTTTCCAAACATTCATTCTACAGGCTTAGTTTTAATCCAAAGAAATAGTAATGTGAATTTAACCTGAACGAAATAATAAAGGATATACTTCAATTTTAAATCAGTTTGGTAAGAGGGTGTTCAAAATACTTGATCTCAGGGATATATTTGTTATTGACAATTATATGCACATAATTATCTGAACAGCTAACAGCAAAGGAAAAAATATACTTAGTCTTTACAAGAATTTTTTATAGCTTGTCCTGTGATGTTATTAATGGAGAAATCTGACCATAAATACTGATGTGAGAAATAGTCTTTTATATTTTTTCACTTTGGTAATTAAGAGAAGATACTGTTCTTAGCAAAATAGCGTAAATATTATTTTCATGTGGGTAAAAGGAAATGGGTATCTGTACTTCCCAACAAATAAATGTCCAACTCTCTTTTAATTAATTCTTTGACTTAATGTGGATTCAAGAGCTTTTTGAATATTGTTTCAATGCTTTCTGACAATTTTACTATGAAGACATTCCTCATAGTAGATTTTTTGTTTGTATTTTCTTCAATATGTGTGTTTAGCAAATTTATCTTATGGCTTAATTTTTCTTTTGGATATCAGAAATGTTAGTCATATACGTTTTCAGATAAGTGATGAACAAATAAAGTTTTTATTTTTATTAGATCAATGATTTCATAGCAAATACATAATTATATTGTAATGTTTTTTAGACTATTAAAAAATTCTATCCTGTTCACCCTTGTTAAGGGTCTACCTTGGACATAAACATAGATGGTTTCTATGCAAATAATGCCAAATAATGCCAAAGAAATAAGTTAAATAAGACCTGTGACGTATAGTCAACACATAAAACATGTTATGCAAAACTAGCTCTCAATGCACTGGGGTCCCTGGTCCAATTTAATAGGTGCAAACCCATCAGACCTCCTGCACGTGTTATCAGAGTTCCTTAGACAACTTTCAATTCAGCATTTTGTTTTTGATCAGCAAGCTAATTTTGAGACGGTAATATATACTCACGAGTCTAATAGGGGGTGGAGGGAAAAGAATATCAATGCCTGAATTGTCAAAACATTTAATCTTTAAGGAGTTTAAGTGGAAAATTCTTTTCTATTTTTTATTTTGTTCACATTTGCTCCTTTTAAATTTTTCAGTGTAACTAACATCAAGCTGTGATTGCAAAATCTCATATTGGTACCAGTCTTCCCTATCAGATCTTTTCTTACTGAATTTTACCAGAAACCAACTATTTCTTCCTTCCTCCATTCCCTTCCAGTTCTTTCCCACTTTGCATGGTCCATGTAAAATAGCCTAAAGTTAATCATGAAAATGAAGAGTTCTTTTGACTATCAGAGGTAACTGCTGAGACAAGCTTTGTCTACACATTTTCTCATGTTTAAGACCATAGGAACTGTGAGAAAGGTTGTCCTCCCACCCTCTATTCATCTCTCTACTCTCTGTTAGCAAGTGGAACTGGTACCATGTTGTTGGCTAGAAATATAATTTAAGGATAATGATGGATCATGCCTGCTCTCCAGTTATCCACCTGTTCCTTCCAACAGCATGAGGCTGCAGATTGGTGACTAATACATTTTTTTTATATAGTACATACTTCATATAGTATATGAAGACCAAAATTAACTTGTCTAGTTGTAACTTTCCGCTCTTACAGTATATCTCAAATCCAATATCAGAAAGTCTATTGTGGTTTTTTTTCTACAGTTTGTCTGCTTTCAAGATAACATGACACGGTTATGGACCGACAGTTAATGATTTTTTATGAAGATGTGATGTCTATGGTCCTTACTAGCTATATAATCATTGAGTAGATAATAAAATTTGAAACTCTTACACCACAACAAAAGTATAAGTGTCCTTTTTTGTGGATTCGCCAGTTTTATATTTACCTTTCTTCTTAATTTTCCAGTTTCATGTTTAGTTTGTGTTTCTTAATGTGTTTGGGAATAGAATGAGATAGAATGGGATTAGCTGTGGTATTAGAGGAAAGAAACATTTTCCTATTTTCCTTAAGTCAGCAAAGCTGAGTGTGACTGTGCTCATGCTTAACAAGAATAAGCTTGGATAAAATTGAACTCTTCAAAAGCAATTCCTCTTTTTTTTTTTTTTTTCTTTTTCCATGGTAAGGTTTAACTATGACTTGTAAGTAGAAGGCAGTGAGCAAATGGGAAGTGGACAGATAAAGATGCTCTCATATCTCAGCAGAAACTTGCTTGACGCGGCATGCTTTGTACCTTCTAGCTATTGAATTTTTATGTGTGTTTATACTTATGTATCATCTTATTTCTACAGCATGCTGTCAACTTTGTCACATGAAATGAAAATGAGGCTAGCATCCATATTGTTTAGTCCCATACAAAATAGTTTGTCATATTTAGCCTTATGCTGAGGATGCTGAGGAACTGCAGAAAATACATTTTGATTGTTAAATTGTTAAAGAAGAAATCTATCTTTCATAGTACGTGCATACTATATTTTGGAAGCCTCAAGGTAGAGATACAGCAAATGGAAAAAAACACTAAGAACATGGGGGCCTTCTATCCTAAATATATATATATATATATATAGTCTTAATATTTTTTTTTGTATTCATTTATTACTTCTTTGCAGCAGGGTGTCTTGCTTCAAGGCTGTAAGCTCTTCAGAGTTCGGATTTTATTTCCTATGGCTTTTATATTATAACATCTATAAAGCTGGCAATTAATGAAAAGTGATATGACTAGTAGCAATTTCTCTGGCACCCTGGTTAGATAGCTTTTCAACAGTACTTAATTCTTTAGGAAATATTTCGTACACCACTCCAGAAATGTTGATGATTACGCTGATCTCTTCAAAACTACTCTGATTAAAAGTGTTTATCTGGTTTTCTCTGAAAATGAACAAGCAATCCTTTTCAAACTGTACCAGTTTTAAACCAGACTGCCTAGCACTGCAACTTCTATGAAGACAGCCACACCTTTGATTTTCCACTGCTTGAAACACAGATGTCCTATGAGGCCAAGACTGAAAAGTATCTTGCAACCAATAAATCTTTCCCTTTTCAATGAAATAAGTAGTGACATTCACCAATGATCATTGGATCATTGCATTATAAATGATTATTCAGCTTTTTCTGAGTGGTGCAAAAATTGCAATTGAGAAAGACTCTTTTTATACGGGCATCTGTAGGTACCTCTCCTGGTAATGGCTGTAAATTTCTTTTAAAACTTTCCTTTAGACAACCCAATAAAGTCCTTGATAGACATTTTGTCCCTGGAAATTTTGCTTTCCAGATTTGATAGGGTGGGTGGTGAAACACTGGCACAGGTTGCCCAGAGAGGTGGTGGATGCCCCATCCCTGGAAATATTCAAGGTCAGGTTGGACGGGGCTCTGAGCAACCTGATCTCGTTGAAGATGTCCCTGCCCATGGCAGGGGGTTGGACTAGATGACCTTTAGAGGTCCCTTCCAACCCAAACTATTCTATGATTCTATGATTCTATGATTCTATGATTCTATGATTCTATGATTCTATGATTCTATGATTCTATGATTCTATGATTCTATGATTCTATGATTCTATGATTCTATGATTCTGTGATTCTATGATTCTGTGATTCTATGATTCTGTGATTCTATGATTCTGTGATTCTATGATTCTGTGATTCTATGATTCTGTGATTCTATGATTCTGTGATTCTATGATTCTGTGATTCTATGATTCTGTGATTCTATGATTCTGTGATTCTATGATTCTGTGATTCTATGATTCTG
The DNA here is from genome assembly GCF_000699145.1 of Aptenodytes forsteri. NCBI lineage: Eukaryota > Metazoa > Chordata > Aves > Sphenisciformes > Spheniscidae > Aptenodytes > Aptenodytes forsteri. The sequence continues at coordinate 579,250 of NW_008794407.1, read as the reverse complement.
TGATTCTGTCATTCTACAAATTCAATGTTTGTATTCCTACAGAGGTTCTAAATATAAGAGATACTTATTTTTCAAAGCTTAACAACCCTGCATTTGGTTACTTTATGTTCTCCATACAAGATGAAAAGCTGAACTTAGTTTATTGTCTGTTCCTTCACCATTGGGGTAAAAAGTCTTCCTTTGCTTCAGTGTTTGACAAACATTTCTGAGTGGCTCATCTGGAGTCTCGTATTCAAAGCTTTGTTTCCTTATCTGCTTTTACTTACTGGGATGTTGACAGCTTAAATTTACAAATAAATTGTAAATTCAACCTTTGTGTCAGAAAATGCTCTGCAAGAGCCTAAGCTGTTTTCATCTACATTTTTTCTAACTGAATCTTTGAGTTGTCTAGATTTTTTGCTGTTTGTAATGCTATTGATAATTGCACTGCTTTTTGGAATAAAGCAAATTTTCCCTGCTTCTTCTGATAATGATTCTCTTTAAACATATTGCTGATTTCACAAAAAGGTCTTTCTTTAGAATGTGCTTTAGAGCACTTTCCAAGGGCATGGTATACCTTTACTCTTTTTAATTCTGCAGTATTTGATACCTATTGCGAAACAATGCCACTCATTCTTTTATGAAAGTAGAGTCAGACAGCAGTGTTTGCCATCAATTTGTAGAGGTCTCCAAAGGTGTTATGCATGTCTTGTGAATTTTTGTTTCATTGTTTCCAGGTTAGCCAAAAAAGTCTTATTTTCTGACCTTTGAAATGGAAGCAAAATGGGAACTGTGCCCTTTGTTTCCTTATATTGTCAGAGCTGGCCTCAAAGATGTAATATTTAATCTTCCAAAATATTCTGACCTTTTTTTTTTTCCATTAGAAATGTCACATTGTAATGTATTGGTCCATGCATAAAAGGAAACTTTTGAGAAACTAGAGTCAATTTTTATTATAATGAAATCTCAGCAGTTTCTTTCTAGCGTTCAACTTAAAGGTTGAGAAATGCAAGTGTGTTATTCTTCACACCTTTGTTTTCCTTACTTAATTCTGACGCATCCAAATACAAACAAAACAGGAAAAGAGAGACATGAAAAATTTAGAAATCTTCATTTCTTATGTTCTCAAAAAACACTGTTTTATTTTTCAATATAAAAACCCATCCTATTATAGATATTCATGATTTTGGATGCATTTCACTCTTTTACAAAAAGACAGATATACTACTTTACTTCATTTTATATCTGGGTAGGCAATGTCAGCCCGACCACCTTTCCTTACATGATTCTTGATTTTGTTAGAAAATTCCAGTGGGAACTGAGGCAGTATTTTCCTCTCAAAAAACTATGTTAGCTCCTTCCCACCCTGTTATCTTTATGTGGCCACTAATTTTATTTTCCAATGTGTTTTCTATCAAGTGCCAATACCAAGATTAACAGCCTATGACTTGCTGGATTTCTTCTGGTCTTCTTTAAAAAGAAGAAAGGCATTATATTATTCATCTTTCCATGCTCTGTTATCAAGACACTACTAGAGCAGAGACTGTATGTAGAAACAGTTGAACTGAAAATTGTGGAGAAAACCGTGATCTTTTTACCTTTTTCCTCCTCTGGATGAGACCGCTCTCAAGACAGGTGGTGCTGTGATGGTACTAACTGAAGCAGAACAGGGTAATATTTCACCTCGATGCCAATGCAGAAATTTGCTGAAGGTGGCTGGAAGGTACGAAGACCTAAGAGCAACAAAAGCCGAGCACTAATGGGATGAAGAAAGGAACTGATCGGTGACATCTCCTCAACAGTTCTGACCACTGCTTACAGGTTGTTTGAGCTATAGGAGCTTTTCAGATAAAAATGGTTTATTTGCTATTCTGCATCACGTACAGACAGATTGTGGAAATAAATGGAGAGCAAGAAAACTGAGGGTTCTTTACTAGTTATATCAATCCAAGTGTTTCTTACTGCAGTTCAATGTTATCTTTTCCGCCATCACAGTGTTCTTAGGGATCAAGGCTGACACTCAGTGCTGCACTTCTTCTTGCTCTATGTTTCTTAGAACTTTTTTTTTTCCCCCCCAGTTTTCATTGATTCTTCATGAAAAGATGCCGTTTTCTTACAGGTATTTAATGTACTATACCTTCAGCTTATTAATTAACTGTTGTTAAAGGAAACATTTATTTCATTGCTTGGGTTCTACCATGGACATCTTGGAGTTAGAGATTTTAGTGAATATTGCTGTTCTGCAGAAGGAATTCAATTTTTGTATTCAAAAGGCTCTGTCTTACCATCTTTCAGAAAGCTATTTCAAAATAGAACTGCTGAGAAAAATTTTACCTAAAGGTGTTTTGAATTGTGCTAAGTTGAAGAGCACCCAGGGATTCTTTGTGAAAGGTACCATAGGATTGTATTGTAGTGTTGCTATAAGTTGTTGTGTTGTTGCCAGTGTTGCTATAAGTCCAGTCAGCTGGACTTCTCAATATCCTTTGCAAGTCCCATTTAAGTATGAAATTATGATTGCTCTAATGTTAATTTCACCCTTGTTCTTTTTTTAGCAATACTCAGACATTTCAGCTTGCATTTGAGTAGAGACTTCAAGCTGTTACGTTTACTTACGTAATAAAAGCAGGTAAATTGTGCATTTTTGTGACCAATGAAGTATATCTGTAGAAGTGCCAAAACAAGTTTTATTTTAAAAGAGACAGAAGAGACTACCGTGCATCAAAAGCTGTAAGTTTTAATTATGTTTTTACTGCAAAACTCTCTGAAATATAGTGTATATTTACTTTCTTGAAGCAGTTTTATCAGGTAAAAATGCTTCCATCATCTGTTCTTAAAAATAATGCCGTCTGCTTAATGTGTCCATCTCCTATCGAGACTGCTGTGCATGAAAAGCTGTAAGTTTTAATTATGTTTTTACTGCAAAACTCTCTGAAATATAGTGTATATTTACTTTCTTGAAGCAGTTTTATCAGGTAAAAATGCTTCCATCATCTGTTCTTAAAAATAATGCCGTCTGCTTAATGTGTCCATCTCCTATCTAAAACATCACAAGTTTTATATTTATGTGTCATTTAGATGTGTGCCTATCCACTTCCTGAATACAGTAAGTTGCAGACAAATCCACCAGAATAATTTGCCATTCAATCATGGCTTCACTTTGGGGGATTTTACTTCTTGCAGCTTCTCAATGGCCATATGATTTTGTTTTCCTTTTTTTATCTTGCACAAACGATACTGAAATACAATCATAAAGGACTGTCACTGTTTAAGTATATATATATGTATATATACAGATTCCAAAAGATATATATTTAATTATACATTGTGGAAAAGAAGGGAAGTCTATAATGATGGTTTAATTTGAAGGATTTATTAGTGATCTGATATAAAATCTGGGACATTGCAGACTTTGATAGGAAGATTTTTCCCTCCTGTCTTAATAATGATTAAGGATAGGAGCTAGATTTAACAGCGATGGAACAAAACATTGACATATTTGTTTCAAGTTAGTGAATAAGATCTCTTTCAGCTGAGCTTATAATTTTGTTTATCCTTGAGTAGTATTGTAACTGTGTGCATTAGTCCTACAACAAAACTCAGTTTTCTAAGTTTTGAAAAAGAATTGTATTGCTTTCTGAGAAAGGAGCTGTTGTGACTTTCAGGTGGTATCTAGCTGGGACATACTACTTAGGATCCATCTGTGTAATGTCACTTCTCACAGTATGTTATCACTGACATATTCTGGTATGTCATACCAAAGTAATTATAATTTTGCAGCTAAAAGCTGAAACTAATACAATACAAGGTATCTATCCATTGCATACAGGTGTTAATGTCTGCAGAATGCTAGACATCTGGAGCACTGTTTTACCTTGTGATTTTACTAATCTGCCATTAATAGTACAAATTAAACTAGCTTATTTAAATGATAGACATTATGGCAAAAATAGTATCTAGAGATTCATCTGAAGACTCATTAACAAAGGAAAGGCCATATTGTTTCAGTGGTATGAAGGCTTGCAAGATGGGAAATTACTGTGTCCAATCTGTGATCTGTGAAACTCAGCCATAAGAGAGTCGATATGTGAACTTTAGAAATAAGGTGTCTTCAGAAATAAATCCCTATTTATTAACCTGACGGTGTATGGATGCCTTGCCTTAGCCGGAGCAAAAGGTTAATTTCTTGTTAATTGCACAATAGTGAACAAAGAGTGGTAAACTTTGAAGTCTCTTTCACTATCCAATATAGAGTTAAAATATTTCTATTTTCAGCACCTGAATTTCTCTTCCAGCACAAAATGCTCTTGCAAATTCCCATACCAAACATATAGTTTCACTATTTATACCAACCTGTATTTAGAAGTTACCTTAAACATTTTTTTTTCAAATCTCCATTACCCATGGTTCCCATGCCCTCTGCCTTTCCTGGTCTCTTTCAAACGCCCCTTACCCAGCAGGTTCAGCAGCCAGCCCTGTTAGCCTGCTGCTGCTGTTACCTGCAGGGACTCAGCTGCAGTGCTGTGTGGAAGCCTCTTCTCCCACCTGCGACTGTCAGCAGGAAATGCTGCTGAAAGGGACTGTGAAACCTCACTCGTTTTGCATGTATAACCTAAAGAGTGATTCCTACTGCTAAGGAAAAAGATGTTCATTGCTTTGATTTCAACAATATTTTCTTCTCTGGGGTCTGCTGCATAGTCTGAATTATTGCACTGTATACAAGGCTAAACAGAAGAGCTGGGGGGGGAGGGAGTGTTGTTTGGTTGTGGTTTTCCGGTTGGTATGAGTTTTTTTTTTAAATAAAGGAATTTTCTTTGTTTTCCAGTTTCAGTTTGTGTAAGTATCTAAATTGAGGGATAACTGCAATCACACAAGAGCTTCTAAACCTAAATTCTCATGTGTGACTACAGGTGCTTTGAGTTGTATTTTGGGGTCTTGAGTTATTGTACAAAATGATGGAAAATACTTCAGCAACAGAATAATTGTTTGTTCGTAAGGTTTAATTTAAATGACATACTGCACAGATTTTATTCTTATCTCCAACTATGTGCCTCTCCTGCAAAGGAAAAGAGCTTAGTTCACTAGAATTGTAACTTGGCAATCTGACAAACAACATATTGAGAGTTGTATAGATGACTAATCTAGAAGGCAGCAGCTGGGCTTACTCAATCAGCACTGGCGTCTCTGAACGCATTCCTCACAATTCTCTTTCATGTGACAGAATTTCAGTCCTTTTCCTGTTGTGATTTCCTGTGAAGATTATTATTGTGAAATATTTGTGCAGTGCTTAAACATCTTGATCTTAGTGCAAGAAAGACTTGTTCCTTGTACTTCATCACCTGCAGCTTTGAGTTGTAGTTCCTTGTGATCAAATGTAGGCACTTAGAATTTGTGTGTTCTGTTCAGTACCTAAGTGGCCTCTTTTTTCTCTGAGTCATGTGTAATATGATGTTCACCTGCAAATATGGAATTCTTCCTTTGTTCTACTATTAACCAATGTAGAGTAACATAAATCTTTCACAAAATACCATTTGGAACCATTATTTGCTTTGGAATCTTGCTTTTTTCCTTCAAAATACCATTTATCCTGTTCTTACGGATGATATGTATTAGAGCGCTCTTTGATTGCTTCCCTTTGAAATCAGTATCAGTAAGGGTGGCAGAATGAGGACCTTCATTATCTAGATTTCTCTCCATAGCCTGCTGTCTGATTACAGATAATAGGAGTAAACATCCACTTAATTACTAAGTATATTGCAGCTAAAGCTGTCTGGTAACTATAGTTATAAATAGATTCTACCATATCATTTCATTTGTATTCATGACCTCTTTTGTTTGCTTATAGATGAACATTTGGTTGAATTAAATTTATTTGCAAGCATGTTTGTGATAAGTATAAATGCTGCATATGGGAACCCAAATAAATATTGGCAAGATATGAGACTTCAGAAAAGAGCTTTCATGACCATTTAAGGTTCATCTCTTCCTCCTCAACCAACTTCTATTTCTTTTTATGCTGTAAAATATTGGTACTGAAGTAACTTAAGTATCATTATGCACACATCTTTCAACTTGGAAATATATCTATAAAACTGTCAGATCTTTTTTTCCCTCTTATTCTAATTCTTCTTCCCCATTTCCCTTACCCATTCCAAACAACCTCAAGAAATTTTATTTTGAACCTCTCAGATAACAAAAAACATAGATCTGATTTGAACAAAGCATGTGTTTGCTTTTTTTTTTTTATTCCACAATCTAAAAATTAAGGGTCAAGCTGCATAAAAATGTCTTTGAGAAAATCATGTGTTATGAATTAACAAACTGAACAGTACAACCAAACTAAAAAACAACTACAATATGGTTACATTCATTATCCCAGATGCAGTTTCTCAAGAATCCTAGGTCATGAGAATATTGCATCCTTTACACATTTCTATTGGAATATGAATCCTTTAGGGTTTGTCTACATGGAAAATTTACACCCATAGTTTTTACTGCTATAGTTACATTGCTCTAATTTTCCCTGTAGATGCTTATTTTAGAATAGGTACCATGGGAGGGAGCTATAAATACAATGGTATGGTTACATTAGTATTTTTTTTCCCATAGATCTTCTTTCTAGGTAAATCTTTGATGCAGCACATAATTTCTATACCCATTTCACAAAGACACAGAGGTTGTGACTTACCAGGATAAAACTAGCACAGCTGCAGAAAAAAAACGAAGTCCTAGTTTAATCACCACTGTCTCTGCATGTACGTAAGGGCTACAGCTATATTAGTAAATTAAATTGCCTGAGAACATTCCCCATAAGTCGAACAAGTTTATCTATGCAAGTAGGTTGTTAGAAATCCTCCTTGCATCAGCTTGGCCCATGCTAACCACCAATCTTCCCAAACAAATTCCCAGCCACAGTTCGGCAGTTAAAATGTCTCTGGGACCTGTTTCTGCCCTCCAACAATATCCAAGCAGGCCATGTAACTCCATGTACTGTAACTCCATGAACTCCTTCATGCTGTGCTGCTCTGCAGTTGCACTGGACAGGCATTTAAAGGATTATACTATGTGTTTCCACCCTTAGAGGTGCAGAGCAGCCTCTCATTCTTACAGCAGGGTAGAGTTGTAGGGGAAAGCAACCTGCGGTTCAAGGAAAGCACGCTGCAGTTGCAGTCTCTGAGGAGATTGGCCATGAGTACACTGGATGCAGCTCTGGATTGATCTCTCTGCTTACTTGTACTGAGATTACTCTATACATGGAGGTGGGATGCCCTCCTCCTTCACCTAGAGGAGAACAGCCACACTGCTGAGAAGATGAGTGGTAAGAAAAAGGAATAGGCAGTCCATATGCTAGTATCTTCCATCTTTCTGCTTCCCTCCTGTCTATTCCCTAAGTCCATGACATCCCTTGAAGTGTAAGCATGGAAAATTCCCATTGTTGTTATGGTTTCCTTTGCCTGGAAAATAAAGTGTGGTATATAGTTGCGTTCATTTAAACGAAGGAGGAGATTTGGGTGTTGTGATTGGATATGTTGTGATTGCGTATCTTGGGTAGAAGTGCCATGCAGTAGAGGTCAATGCGATAAACTGGGGAGAGGAGAAAGCTTCCTAAAGCCCTTGTAACACCATGACAGGAAAGCAAACATTTTATAAGAATGCCTGTCTGTGTCATATAGATAGATGAGAAACAGCACTTAAGACACTTAAGATAGAGGCGCAAGCAAAGCCTGACAGCATCTACAAGCTCCAAGTGTACAGTGCAGACAGCTTGAAACAGTGGGATCTAGAAACTATTCAGCTGAGCGTGGGTGGTGGGTGCCCAGGACTCATCCAGAAAGTCTGTGTGTGAGAAGTCTGTGGAGGCAGGTGGAGACCAGACGTAGGAAAGGGCTAGAACAGCTGGGAGGCGGCTCTGATTTAGCAGAATGAATGTTGCACCTCATTGCTACCTATCAGATGGTCTGTGTTACAAGCAGATGTTGTGGCAATGGAGAGAGAGGGGTGGTTAGAAGCAAATGGTCCATATTATATGACAGGGGCTAGAGGGAGTGCCCATTATAGATTTTCGGGTTGGTTAGTTTGTCTGTTTCTTCTGTGGTTTTTTTTTTTAAGTCAAAGGAACTGAGATACAGCAAGAGAATATGTTGGTGCCATGTAGAGCGTGGGAGAGAAGCCAGATCTATTTTTAAAACCTGCCTTGGGGTATGGCTGATGGAACACTGCTGCAATGCTCATGAATATTTTGATGGAAAAGCCCTGAACTAGATGGGGGCAGCGAGGTCAGGCAAGATGTACGTGAGCTAAAGGACCCAATCCTTTTGTGAATCCTCCTTTTGAAATAGTTTGCATGCATTCTCATGCAGTTGTATAAGGTACTGCAGGTAAAAGATGTTTTGCAAAGCACCAAGCATGCTGATGTCCAGCCTGTCCCTCAGAGTTTTCTATTTCAAAATCAGCAGGCCAAACACTGCAATGAGATGCTACAGGACCACAGGTCCTGATCCAAACACAGATCTTGTAGTTGTTTGAATGGCTTCAAGTTTCAGGCAGAACCAACCACAGTATGTATGATTCTTCCCTCATGGTCTAAAAGCAGCCTTCAGCATGCGGGACTGGAAGACCCTTTAGTTGCTGTAGGAATTCTGCGGAGGCCTGTGACTGCAGAGAGGGAGGGAAGGTGTATGTACTTTCAGTGGGTTTACCAGTGTGCCCATTTTAAAAATCCTTGTGCAGCTGGGGTTGTGCAATGCCTTCACAGTAGGTTTTTGGCCTGACATTGTGGACATGTACTAGTCATGGGTAGATGATCTGTATGATGGTCTTTGTACCATCTGTCATAATCCTGCCTGCTATGGATTTTTGACCCCAAACTGTTTGGATGTTGACTGGGAAAATTCACAGGAACGTTCCTTTCATTTTTATGACAGAGATGCAGGATACCTGAAAAGACAAGCTGACACGTACTAGCAAAGCATGGTTTCCACAGTAGTTCTTTCCCATTTAACCATAGCTTTTGCGTGAACAAGGGAAAATCCTAATTGTCTAAAGATTACAAATGACAAGATGTTGAAAAGAAGAGAGAGGACAACTTTTGAGATGGTACTGGAGTAAGAACGGTCAGTTTAAAGTATTAGGTAATTAACAAAGTCATACACTGTAGGAATATTGCCCTTAAAATTTAAGGGCAGTCCAAATACTGATAAAGCATTCCTTACACAAGGTCAGCATGAAGAAACAGTTGTGCATGAGTCCATTCCCATTGTGATCTGTTTTGCGGGCAGACCTCGAAGCACCTGCTTTGCAACTGATAGAAGCTGAAACTCTGCAGATATCCTTTACAGACAGTGTGTCTGGACACCTTCTGAGTAAGCACTTTATTTATTTCTATCAAAGTGCAGCCTGATGTTAGAGATGAGGTGTGGGCCTTTCCCCCTCAGCAATAACTCTGTAGGTTTTGATTAGCATTTCTAATCAAAATGCCGTTCTGCCCAACTTTGAACAGATGTTTTACATTCTATGTCTACACACAGCATATGTCAGGTGACAATTTAAGCAGTTAAATGAGATTATGAGGCGAACACTGGAACTTAAAACTAGAAAGTATTAGTTTTTATTAAAAAAGAGCAATGTATTTTGATATCAAGTCTTGTGAAGGATTAAAAAATATTGTTTCTAATGCAGTTTATTCCTGGAAATCAATTATAGATATCAAATATATGAGCACTTTGTTAATGTGACTCCCTTTTAAAAAAAAAAAAAAAAGATTGATTATTGCTACTGAAAAAGAAATTAACTTTGGTTGTTGCCTTGCAGCTCCCTCTGTTCTATCTGAGATGTTGTCATTGAAATGTTATTATTCAGAATTGAGAAATATCAGAGACCTACTGCCTAAGGCAGTAAGGAAGTAGAATGAAGGCTGTTTAATTGAACCTGCTAACAATAACGTTGACTATTCATGTGAAACAGAGGTGCATAATCAAAGGAACTGGGAGAAAGGGAATATATTAATTCTCAGTCCTGGGACAAAGTAGAAGCTCCAGACACAGTCATTATATTAATTTTTTTTTTTAATGGAGCATTATTTTTCACTGTATGGAGAAAGTAGGCTAATAGACATGTATAGTGGAGCAAATTTCTGTTTGAGACTCCTGCAGAAAAAAAACACTTTGGTTCTTTTTCTTTGAAAAGTATAAAGTAATAGGTCTTAGTGATGTACAGTATCTTCCATCTGTCCTCTAGCCAGTGTGGCTGCTCAATACAACCTGTAGGTGACACTGCGCAGACACAGGAAATCTTGCAAGTATAGACAGGGTCTGTCAAGCAACAAACCGTGTCTACAGGTTCTCTTTCTAGAGGATGTGGGAGCGATCACACCTGTCAGTATATTGTAATGTGAGTAAACTTACACAGCGAACAATGCACAGCCTCAATCTTGGATTACAAAGCAAACGAAGGCTGAAGCAGCATGATCAGCTTCTGCAAAATAAAAAGCATTAAGACAGGCTGGGGCTGTGTCGGGAGGTGTAGCAATCCCTTGAAATTCTGACCAATCCTTCTCTTTGGTGCCACACAGGTGTTTTACATGCTAGCACCTTGCCTTTCACTCCAAAAGGTGCTAGCTCATGGTGGCTGGTTCTCAGCATTTTCACCCCCTACTCTTTTAATGGCAAGGAAGGACACAGCATCTGAGTACTGCACCCCAGTGCGATGTGGTGTACAGTGTACAGCACATTGTAAGAGTTCTGTGTTTGTTAAGTTTTACCAGGCTAGGTCAGCCTTCTACAGCCTCCCGCAGACAGTGTCTTACAAAGTGAAAGGTACTCAGTAGTCAGCCATCTTGATGCACAGGCTGGACGTTAATATTGTGGTTGTCATGGCAACAACACAGTATTTAAAACAAAAATGCATCTGCAGAATGTGCAAAGACAATACATTTCACAATTACAAAGGAATTAATAGTATTCTCAGTAAGAAAAAGAAGTACTTAGTTAAATTATTACATTTGGTACCATGCAGGATTTATGCAAGTCCCAAATACCATATTGTAAAACGCACATGAACTGGAACAGCTTTAGATGCCACTGAAAATGAAACAATTATGTGTTATGATAGCATGTAATGGAAACAGGGTATCAGTTTGTAAGTGGTCCACAATTTTCCTCTGAAATATTGCAGTAGTATTGAAAAGTAGATGATTTGTCCATGGTTAAATACTTAAAGTTGATATTCAGTGACATGGTAGAAGTGTAAACAAAGTTCACTCAATCAGAATGAATGCCTCAACTGCAAACAAGCAGGAAATTACAGCTTAGTGTAATTTTCAAGATGTTGAAATTTTCAGTTAAAGGAAAGAATGTCTAAGACATGAATTCTTCTTGGTTCTTAACTAGTAACCTTGGGAATTTCCAATCAAATCCTTTTGGAAGTGATTACTCTTTACTAATTCATACTATTAAATATAAGATAATTTTTCTTTCCCTGGAGAAATCTGAGCCCCCCGAATTAAAGCAATGGGATGTAGTACATCCGACATAACTATTTAAGTACTCAAGTGTTTAGTTTACCATGCTACAGCTATCAGGACCCAGTTGCTGACTCTTGTATTTTTTTGGTTGCATAAAACTGTTCAGACATTTGTTTTCTAATAAAATATTGCAGGCCAGAAAAGTATCTCTTCTAGTAATATCAATATTTCACTGAGGCTTGACCTTTTTACATTAAGAATCTGAAAACAGAAGGAGAGAAAAAAAAAAAAAGAACTGGAAGGGTTTGGGGTTTATGATAACTACAGAACAACAGAAAAAAAATAGAGGAAATAGTCACAGCCTAATAGAAAAAACTTCAGGGAACCTCTGTATTCTGTAACTTGTACTGATAAAAGCATGCAGGAGCCATTTAAAAACTTTCTGTTGTTTAAATATAAAGCAGGAGACAATAATGTAAATTTGTTTCCATCGCAGGAATATCACATGATAAAATAAATCATATGTGATTCAAGTGGCAGGTCTTAGCAGTCCTTTTCATGAGTGGGGACAGTGTGGGCTCTGAAAAAGATTGATTTACTGGAAGGAAAAAAAGGAAGAGGAAAAATGCCAACAAACCTCAAAGCAAAACTAAGATGATACCAGCTGGATACTTCAATAAAATTTAATGCCGGGCTAGATAAAGTGAATACTACATTGGTCTAATTCAGAAGAAAGATAAATGACTATTTCAAAAAAGTAATTATCTCAAAAAATAATTATTCAAACTGTGACTGTACATATATTTTGATGTAATTCCATTAAACTGTTGAAGTTCTTGATATCATGCAGGGTAATTAAATATTTAATCTTCTAAGCAATTACACATAGTACATGGTATATAGACCTTAAAATTTCATAAATTAAGTCACAAAAATTTATTTGGAAACAGATGAAACTATTGCTGCAAAAATATATATATATTCTCTGCAAGCTTGAAAAAATCATGTGTGTATGAATGTGAGAGACTGACCTAGTATTTAAAATGTCACAGGGTGAAGCCTTCCCAAAAGTATATCTCAGATAAAATGAGACTTTGACTGCACTACCCAGCTCTATGTCATTAGGTGATGTTCTTATGTGCTGGGAAAACAAGGAAAACACAGATAATTGTTAAGGGGAGATGTGCCACATACCTCTGGATTACATCTGCCCTGCTCTAATATTTTAGGTATGAGTGGGAAAAAAATAAAGCATCACAGTTTTACATCCCTGTAACACAAGTGACCCAGGAAACTGTGTTAACTAGCTCTAGATATAGTGAAATTCAAAGAGATTAGCCTGGGGTGATTTAACCAGCAAGGCCACTGGTAGCTTGTGAGACCATCTAAGTCAGAAAGCAACAAATAGTGAACAAACTAGCCTCTCAGGAGAGGATACGTCCACAAGCATCTGAAGCCATGCAGAAGGCTATGCCCAAGGTGGAACCACCACACATAGAGGCCAAGCCACCTGCCAGGACTCAAGCACCTCAGCCAGCTGCAGGGAGTGTCCTTCTCCACCACATCCATGGTGCTGTCACAGCTGGACCGGAGACCTTAAACGGTGTGCACGTGCTTTGTACTCTGTGTGTATGTGTGTGTGTGCGCGCGTGTGTGTATGTGTTAAATTGCTATTCACTCACTATACCTGTCCTGCTTAGTAAACAAAGCTTGGATTTTATGTTACTGACTGGTGTGGTTCTGTTTTTGTGGCTACCTCGCCCTAATGACTGGTGTGGTTCTGTTTTTGTGGCTACTCCCATTCCACCATCATGTAAAGTTATCCAAGTACGTGGTAAAGCCATAGTACATCAGAGAATCATGGGTGTATGCTGTGCTCCTTTAGAATATGATTTGAGTTTCACCATAGCCAAGTAGAACAACCAGAAGAATTTTATATATATATATATATATAATTGCATATAATTGTGGCAGAAATCCACGAGGGAAGGTTGGGGTTTTTTCAAGATTCCTCAGAGTTTTTAGTCCTTAAAGCTCAGGGTCTTTTTTTATGTACTTACATGTTTAACAAACCTCTATTTTTTTTGCAGTTGATACTTGAAAACTTTGATTGAGAAAAAAATTACAAAATGGATTTTGCTGGTGTGATCTGGAGCCCCATGTGTCATGATCAATGTGTTTTCTCTGCAGATATCTGATAGGTTCCATACCAGTATTGTATCTGCTAATTTAAAACATTTTCAAGGCAGACATTGAAAGAAGAGAAAACATTTGCTTTACAATGTTGTGATTAAGTGTTAGTCTCATGAGTTTTGTTGGATTGTCTGAATCCATAAACCATTCATTACTTCTACTATCAGTGCCAGTAATAACATTATGAACCTAAACCTTCTTATCCTGCTTTCCATTTGCTAAAATGTTCCATAATTACTGTTGATTCTCTTAATAATAGCATAGCCAAACTATTAAGCCAAAAGAAATTGACAATGGCAGTGTATTTAATCTATATGAAACAGGAGCTCATAAAGAAAAAAAAAACCAGAAAGGTAGAGAAATTCTCTCACTCTATGCAATCTTTTCAGTGGCAACTCAAAATTAAGATTGTGCAGTGAAATAAAACTGCACAGTCCAAAAATCAGATAAAGACCTCTCGATTAAAAATACATGAGGACAAGCAACAGAGTAATAAGCATTAAGTATGACCTACAGGGGTCTCACAATATCTCTGAGAATAAAATAGCATAATCAGAGCTGGAATTCTGTCCTTGTGATCCATCTTACTGCTCACATGTTTCTAGCTCTCTCCTGCCACAATCTTTGAACCAGTAGGAACAGGTAAAGGGGATTTTTCTAGACCGTAAAAACCCACAAACAAACAAAAAGCCCTAAAAATACTCTCTAGTGGAACTTTCATAGTCTGCCTGGAAGCTATTTATCTATAAGCAATGCTCCATGCTTGAAGTTTTCCCTTTCAAAAAGAAATAGATAAACGTCTTGTGTGTGTGTGTGTGTGTGTGTGTGTGTTTTTCTTGAGCCTTTTATTGTTTCCCATACTTTAATTCCTTGTTTGTATAACACATTCAATCTGATTTATTCTTATAGCATTATAGATATGTTTAGGATTAAACTACCTGTAAATTCGTTGAGCTGTTTACCCTTTAATAATCTGGGAAAAAACTGAGATTATGTGTGGGGTGTTTGTTTTTTTCTCTTTGGAAGTGCTGCACTGTGCTAAGAATGATTTAACTAGATGTTCAGAAATTATTAGAAAAAATATCTGGAATCACATTAGCAATGACAACTCCATGAAATGTCAGAAACTAAATGCATGTCTAGAGAAGCCCTCGGTGTCAATAAAATAGAGAACTAAGAATTCAAGTCATGAAATTATTACTCATGTAGATATATGTGGTTTTGTGTGAATCCAAAAAGGTACAAGATATGTACATAAAGAAATAGTAAGATGCTGTGAGGAATTTGTTGCTCTTAAAACATGCACACTGGGAGCTATTCTTGTACAATACCATCAGCTGCAATTCTGAGCTTCACTGTCAGAGCAAGGTCATGTAGCACTAGAAATTTTGTCTTTTCAGCATCAGGTCATGACTAAAGTTATCATCTTGTAATGATGTAGCAAAGCTCATGTTGAAAGACATTATTAATGTAGCATCCTGGGATTGGGCCCTGCAGGGACAACAGTGCTGGGTATAGAATAAAGGAAGAGGAGAGCTTTATACTGATTTTTAGCATAGGCTTAACAGTTGTATTTATTGTTTTGCACCAGAAGGTGCTGGTTCTTTTTAGATCCCTACAAGAAAGCCACACATTAATATACCAGAAAAGGTGATAATAAGTTATAAAATATTACATCCCTGCTGATGGAAACCTGGGATGATACAACATCACACAGACCTCTCTGGTCAGGGAATGGCTCGCTGCACAAAATTGCCGTTCATGGTGAGGTTTCCTGCTATTGCAGTCTTTATTGCAGTCTTTAGAGTTTTTTAATATTCGGTGAGGTTTCCTGCTATTGCAGTCTTTAGAGTTTTTTAAGATCTTCTTCAAGAGTATGTTTTTACAAAAACATGTTCCTTCATTTCAGGTTAAAGACAAGGACTTGCCAGTGGCATCATCACTGATACCAGTTGGGAACCAGCTATAGGATCTTCCATTATGATTATCTAGCTGAGTTTATCCTACACCAAAGGATATGTGTAGCTCAGCACAGTCCTTGAGGCCAAGTAATATGTGCAGCACAGCACAGCACGGGCCTGCAGCTACTCAGGCCAACTGTTAGTGGAGCACTAACTCCTCAATATGCAATAGCCTCCATGTCAGGACCACTATATTTATTAAGAATACATGGGCAATATTTGGTGGCTATTTTACCTTTGTCTTACCTGACCTCCAAACAGGAGCTCCGCTAGCAAGCTGGTAGCCCCAAAAGTGCCACTGAAACTGTATCAAACCTCTAGCTTACATTCTGTGAAAGGTATTCTAGGCAAAGGACTTGAGTCTGACTATTTTGTCTGAGATGCTGCAGTAGGGTATAAAAAGAGCTTAATGGTACCATGTAATGAATAGGGATACTACTGGTGAGTTTTAAAAGCTGTCTTGCATGACTAATTACCAAAAACAACTCCTCTGCTGCCTGCTACATGGGGTGATAACATAGTATGAACATATCTGAAACTTGGCAAAGAACATTTTGAAAAACCTCTTTTGCAAAATTTTCTTTTCAAAGCATTTTAAAGTGTGTCAAAATTAGAATAATGAAACAGTTCATTCTAAAATGTTGCAAGGAGTAACTTTTAAGACTTTCACTAGGATTGGCCTTTTTTAAAAATTCAATTTTTAAGATTGGCAGTATTCTAAATCATTTTAATTTTGGTGATGCTCTTTCAATGGAAAATGAGTGTCTCTTTTTTTCAATCTCCAAGCCTAACTTCCATCTGTCCTGCACACAAATGAATTTTCACCTTTGAAAGTTCAGCTTGGCCCTTAAATTCATCCTTAAATTTAGTGACCTGTTTATTACATGTTCTTACAGAATAATACAACAAAGCCTTTGCTGGACAGTAGTGAATAAGGATATAGTGAACTTAAGACATCAGGTGTGTAGCCCCCATTGTATGCTGGTGCCTGGGGTTATTCCTGCCAACATGCAGGACTTGGCATTTCACTACTTTGAACTTCGTGATATTCCTCCCTGCCTAATTTTTCAACCTGTCAACATCCCTCTGAATGACAGTGCAACCCTCTGGTTTATCAGTCACTCCTCTTAGTTTTGTATAACCTGCAAACTTGCTGAGTATACACTCTGCCCCATCCTCTAGGTCATTAACAAAGATGTTAAAAGGTATTGGACTCTGTATCAGCCCCTAGAGTATATCATTAGTAACTGGCCTCCAGCTGGAGTCCAGCAGTTCAGTCAGTTTTCAGTCCATTCACTGTTCATTCATCTACTTTGTCAATTTGTCTGAGAGGATGTTACAGGAGACAATGTTGAAAGCCTTACTATAATGAGATAAACAACAACTACTGCTCTCCCCTCATCCACCAAGTCAGTCATATCAGGTTGATTAAGCACAGTTTCATCTTGGTAAATCCATGTTGCTGACTCCTGATCACATTCTTGTCCTTCATGTGTTCGGAAATGGTCTCCAGAATGATTTGCTCCATCACATTCCCAAAGATCAACATGAGGGCTGACAAGGCTGTAGCTGCCCAGATTCTCCTTCTTGCACCTCATAAAGATAGGATTGACGTTTTCTTTTTTCCAGACTGTGGGAATCTCTCCCAATAACCATGACCTGTGTGCAATTTGGTTTGAATTTCGGCTTTAAAATTCACATGTGTAGGTCCTTACCTTACACTACTAAAAGTTTTTAGCTCCCATTGATGACTATTAGCACTGCAAGTTGTAAGTGGTACTTACAGCCTTTTGAAGAATGTAAGCCTTCATTGTTTTTCATCTTCAATTTAATTCTCTGCTTCCAGCCTCTGTTTTTTTGTCTCAGTTTTTCTGTTGAGTGCAAAGGTGGTTCAATAACACTGATTAAATTTCACTCACATTGGTTAGCACTTCTCACTTCCTTTCGATACTCCCTCTTTCCTGCCTTTTGCCTGTGCACCAGCATCTCACATTTGAAAAGCAAGTACCCAGTGATTTCTAAGTCCAAATCACCATCTGCTAGACAGGACCTGTGTACCTAGGCAGCGATCCCATAACCAATCACATGTAGCATGAAGGGTTACAAAGTCGTAGAGAGGCTCCAGCTCTGCACTACAGACATCAAAAGGGCCCTCCTAGAGAGAAAATACTTCCTTGTAGCAGCATGGCTTCTCCACTGTGATGTAACTCAGTCTGCTTTTCATTTACTTCACACAATCCTCAACAAGTGGCTTGACAGACAGTCACATGCTTCTAGTTTCAACAAAGCTGGTAAGTTCTCAGTGTGAAGTCTGCTTTCTGATAATGAGTGCTTATCTCCATATTAATGTCTCTGGTTTTAACATATTTTTGTAATATTAATGATATTAAATCCTCTGGTTTTAATATGCTAGAAATTAAGGAAAATTATTAGGAGTTGTAGATTTAGTGTTAGTTGTGTATGTGTGGATACTTAGAAATTGTAACTATTTAGATATGAGAATTGAATATATGCTTCCCAGGGCTTTGAAAAGAGCCCTGGCTGCAGAGGTGGCCAACAGTATCCTGGGCAGTATTCACAGGAACAGAGCCAGTACATCAAGGGAAGACATTAAACCTATCTGCCTGGCGCTTGTGACACCACATCCAAGTACTGCAGCTAGTTGCCCTCCTTTCCCCCCAGCCACGCATTGCATGAAGGACACCGATTAACTAGAATGGGTCCAGCAAAGACCACTGCTGTTGCAGGGGGCTGGAGCACATAACCTGTGAGGAGAGGCTGAGCGACCAGGCCTGGACAAGAGTTCAGGGAAACCTAACAGCAGCCTGCAAAGACCTACAAATGGTAAGCAAGAAGATGGATCCTGGCTCTTCACAACAGTAAATGGTGGGAGGACAAGAGACAAGGAATGTGAGTTAAAACAAGAGAAAACTTTCACACACTGGGTAGAAGGAAAACCTTTTTCACTCTGAGAACAGTCAAGCAAAGGAGCAGGTTACCCAGGGGTTTTGCAGTCCCCGTCCTTGAAGGTTTTTACAATGCAACTGGATAAAGCCCTGAGTAACACGGTCTGACCTCATAGCTGACCCTGCTTTGATCAGAAAGTTGGACTAAAGATCTCCTGAGGTCTCTTCCAACATGAATTATCCTATAATCCTTTATAGTTGCACACTTATAAAATTGTAAGGCTATACATTATGTTCTTCATCTTTTGAGCATTGAGTTCTTGAATCCTCTGCAGCTTCTTCCTTCCAAGGCAATTCACAGAGGCTGACATGCTGAAGTATATTACAAAACCACATTTCATTAGAAACTTCATATTTTTTGTTTTTCTCTCTATTTCCTTTCATCTGAAAATTAGATTAAATTTTCATTTCTAAAAGAAAAGAAACACTTGTTACAGCTGACTGGAGGAGAAGAAGTAGGAGAGGAGAAGAAGTAAACGGAAAAGTTCTGTGCCCATTAAAAGACAAAATTACCTAAAAGGTAACTTTACTAATATCCAAAGATATCATGATAAATTATCAGTTTTGTTTATAGCTTTGGAAATGAAAAGCAGTCATTTCTAGCAAAGCTTCACTTCTGTCATGGTTTAACCCCAGCTGGGAACTAAGTACCACAGAGCCACTTGCTCAGCCTCCCCACCCCCCTCCCCCAGTAGGATGGGGGAGAGAATCGGAAAAAAAAGTAAAACCCGTGGGTTGAGATAAAGACAGTTTAATAGGACAGCAAAGGAAGAGAAAATAATAATAATAATATTGATAAAAGAATATACAAAATAAGTGATGCACAATGCAGTTGTTCACCACCTGCCCAGCCCGTCCCTGAGCAGCGATCACTGCCCTCCAGCCAACTCCCCCCAGTTTATGTGCTGAGCATGACATCATATGGTATGGAATATCCCTTTGTCCAGTTTGGGTCAGCTGTCCTGGCTGTGCCC
>NW_008794407.1:527868-559232 GCF_000699145.1 Aptenodytes forsteri | reverse complement strand
CTAAAACATCGGTGTGTTACCAACATTATTCTCATCCTAAATCCAAAACACAGCACTATACCAGCTACTAGGAAGAAAATTAAGCTATTACAATTAATGTGTTATTATATATATGTATATTGCATTTTTTATTTTTATGACTCTCTTTGCTTTAATCAGTATTATTGCTGAATAACTATGTTTTCTAAATAAATTTTGAACAATTTTGATTTCTTGTGCATCAGGTACAGTTTTATAAACTGTTAGTAATATTGTACGTAAATAAAAACCGTAGATCAAAAAAAGTATCTTAGTTTAAAATTAATTAAGAAAAAAAATAGTACTCTTAAAAGGAAAGTTAGTCTTTTTTATCATAAATTAGCTTAAATGTCCAAAAGAATGAATTATGTTTAGTGGAAGCCTTCATCTTTGTATCTGTTTTATGAGTGTGGGTTGAGTGGTTATGTTTTAAATTATCTAGATGCCTAATCCAGGACAGCATCTATTTGCCTTTGATCTGAGTATCTCTACTGTCTTCATTACATAATGAAGATGATCTTCTGGCTCAAGAAAGTCCATACAGGTAAATAACAAAACTTCCCTGAGTTTCCCACAGTGAAAAGAGGCCAGATAAGAGGTAGTTTTTTATAGATTTCGTGAAATCCCCCAAAATTCTTGAAAAAATGAAGCTATGTACCATCCTAAAAAAGGTATATTGTCCTCAGCCTGAACAGAACTCTAACGTTAGTGTTATGTAAGCTAACTTTCTAACCTGTCTACCTCACGTAGTAGGTCACTGGGTACACTATCTGAAGAAAGGACTTGTACAAAAGCCTGAGTTCAGAATTGTAATACAGGAAAAGAAAATTGTGTGAGGAGGAATAAGCTTTGCCTAGCTTTCTCTTTGCTAAATAGTTTTCCATTGCATTTTGCCTTCTCTTGTGATGTCTTTGCTTGTTCCTGTGAGCACCAAATTCTCTCTTCACAGAGGCCTAAAGTTATATCCAGTGATAGCAAAAAAAGCTATGAAGACAGAACCAACTCAAAATGTCCTTTAGCTTGATGTTTCATAATACTTAGATCTGAACTAATAACGATTCTTGTATTAGACTGTCAGTTGTACTAACAATAAAGTCTTGGCTATATATAAGGTATATTTCTTTTCTGCCCTTAAGATTTTGAGGGTAACACAGTTCATAGGTTGCTGAACATCCACTGAGATGATGGGGTCATGCATATGTGTAACCTTGCTCCAAAACTTCAGAAAATATAAGCCACTCTTGAATCAGGCACAGCTCTTGCCTAACTCTTAATTTTTAACTTGGAAAAAATACTAGTCATGGTGTTCTTTTAGGACTTCTGGAACAGAAATTTGAGACTTCATGACATTCTTCAGAAAAAAATAGTAAATAAATTCGGCAGGGGGAGGTTGTTTGTATGACTGCTCAAAACATGTTCTACTGCACAAAGATTCATTTCATCCACTTATATGATAAATAGATTCAGATGTTTTTGTATTACTGCCTCTCCACCTTGCTATTGCACTTCTGGTTAACTTGATAATAAATAGTAACAGCTGAGACAAATTGTATTCTCTGGAAAATGCATATATGTGTGTATTATAAGCTCTATGCGTGCACTTTTCTCTTATTGTATTTTTTAAAATATCTTTAACTTTAGTGAAAAGATGATTTCAGGTAAAACCTTGTGCATAAAAGTTGTAAGCTGGTGTTAAGAATGGTTTTATCAATGATAAATGTTCTTGCTATACCAGGAATATACATTTTCAGCGTTTGCAATTGCAATTTTTTATTTTTTAAATAGTTTGTTTCTGAGTGGTTATGGGGCCGCTATTTTGTTTGAGAGTTTACACAACACTTTATATTGCTTTACAGGCAATTTATCTACATGATGCTGTTTATACAAATAAAAAATTGGTTTCAAAGCTACTTGCAAAGACCTCTGCATAGATTTGTGGTTACATGACATAGTTTCTTAAACTTTTAACAATGCCTACTTGCAATGTATAATCCTGACTACTGTGTTTAAGCAAAACTTTCTACAAATACTTCAGAAATATTTTAGGAAATTCCACAGTTTCCAATTTAATTGATAGTTTGCAAGAATCTGCCAGACAACAGAGCTACAATGCTCTGCTGGGAGCCATAACTATGGTTAAGTATTGATTCATTTGAAATGTAATATAAGAGAGAGAAACACTTAGTGATTTGTTGTTAATGTTTCTGATAGTCTCAAGTGTTCAAGTTTACCCTCCTGAGAGGTGAAAATTTTGTAAGATCTTGTTCATTTAACATTTGTAGGTTATGTCAGGACGAGGCTTTTTATATGAATTATTTCTTCTATCCATTGGCTAATATAACTGAGAAAAAACATTTTTAAAATAAGGAAAGCAACCAAAATGCAGGGATAGGGCTTTTTTATCACTATAAATTATTCCCAAAGCAGAAGTTGCATTGTTTTAAGTTATGATCACAGCTATCTTGCAACTGAAGTTCTCCAGCTTCACCAAAAATCTATCCTGTACTCTGGTTGTGGTTTTATTTTTCTTTTTAAACTCTTACAGAGTGGTTACTATTTACCTTTTCCACAATGGAGTTTGGGGATAATTTGCTCCTCTTTTTCTTTATCTATTTTAAAGAGATTTTTCCAAAGTTAAAAGCATTTTTCAGGTGAGACTTCATCAGGCCTAAAGTGGAGGAGGGGTATTTGTACGTAAGCACTTTTTTATCTTCGTGCTTTAGTATTCCAAGATTTTTTGTCCTGAGTGAGTTTGGAACTTGTGATTCCTGACTAAGTGTGGAAGCTTACATTTGTCCCTACATAGTTTGAGTTGCTTTTTTGGACCAGTTCTCCAGCTCTTCCTCTTTCTGAACTCTGGTTCTGTCCTTGGTGAAGGAGATGAACTGTTGACATGTAGAAGCCTGTTTTTTTTTAAGCAAAAAAGGAGTTTCTGGGTATTAAATTTAATAGAACAGATCTATTATAAATCTAGTCTGTCATTTCATGATTTATAGCCTGAAAGAACAAGCATTCAATAATTTAAGCACCAATACACGAGTCCCTAGTTAGGACCTTATTCACAGACTAGTTCCAGTTTACATCCAATGTTTGTCATTTGTGAATACTTCATAGGTAATGTGAACAACTCTTTCACACATAAACTTATCATATTCAAATTGGTTTTGTTTTTTGGAATTTTTCAGATTTTGGACACCTAAAAGCTGGGGCATTTTTATTTCTGATCTATATTTAAATGACAGAAATAAATTAAACAAGAATATAGGGGCACCTGATCAGCAAAGAATCTTGCCTGGCTCTCATGGTGATCGTTTTCCTGTATAACAAGCAGTGTGTGTGTGACAGTGCTCACACACAAAACTGACTTGTGGGTGTCACAGAGGCTCACGAAATTAGGCAGGTGATAAATTCAAAGATAAACTTTATTTTAACCAAAATTGTTTAGGAGAAAACTAACTATAAATGAGGCATCAACATTCTGACAATATCAGTAAACCACAGGTTCAGGATGGTGTATGAAGAATTAATACTGCACAGCTGGCTTTAGAAATGTGCACAATCACTCACCTGTAAGATGAGGGCTCGCAACCTCGAGAAGTTTCCTTGGGCAGCGTCCTGACCCAAGGGGAGAGTCCCCGACTACAGACCCGCTGCTCTGAGGAGGACCGACTCAACTTGCCCTCTGGTGGGGCTCCATTTATACCCCAGTCAAATCTGATCTGTGGTCAGTTCTGATTGACTGAGGGCCTTGACTTGCTTACCCCTCGCCCGAGGTGTATACCCGACCATAATCACTGTCCCAAGGTGTATTAATGCCCCCGTTCTTTGTCAGGGCAGGTGCCCCTGCCACAGTGGGTTTTACTGACTTTACCTTATGTGGTGGTATACTTGATAAATACTTAATATTTTATCGTTTGATTGACTGTTAGCTTTTTTTTAGATATAACTTTAGTATATTAACTTGTTAAAAGCATTCATTCTTTGTAGCATAAAATAGTTCTCAGATGTTCATTAAAGAATGGCAGAGGCAATACAATTGTTGACCTCTTTTGCTTTGCCTAGGTATGTTTTTGAAATGCTGATGTCTAAATACTAGTATTTGCCTTTCTTCAAGAACTACAGTGACTATTGGGTCTCCAAACCCTGAGAACTTCCTAAAGCAGCAGTATTTTTATTTTCATTGAACTTCTGTCACATCCTATTGAGAAGGTTAACTGTGATTACTGCCTTTCAGGGGAATTACACAAGTGAGAATCTACTTCATTCATTGTGCTATTTTCTTGCTAACATTTGTGCATCTGAGTGCTGAATTGAGTACAGCTGCATCAAAGCTAGAGTGAAGAAATTGGATTTCTGAAAGGCACAGTTGCACAGACAGAAATAAGTGGTAACTTTTTACCTGAAGAAAATGAACCAAATGTGAAATATTTACCTGTGAACTTTAAAAGTTCCAGATGACCAAAGTATATTTACAATAAACATAAATAATTCAATGGTTGAAACTAGCAACCATTAAGGCAAGAAAAATACTGAATTGCCCATGTAGTATTTATTTTAAGTAAGGTAATTTTTTACATAGTCTTGCAACAACATCTTCTTTCTTTCATTGTGAGAATAACCATGAGGAATATACTATAATCATTTAGAGAAATACTGTCTTTAAATATATGACCCAGTTACTCTGATTATATGGCACTACAGTGGAATGGCATGATAGGGAAATTAGTGAAGTAAAACTCAACCCAGGGTATTTATTTACAAAGTCTTTAAGCAAGTGGATTTTATGCATTCACACTCTCTTGATCACTCTGGCTAGGATCACTTATGTGTAATATGAAAAGCATGCCATCAAGTCCTCATCAGTTCTTCTTGACTGGAGATGACAAAAAAGTTTCTGGACAATTCTTTTGCAACCCTTAGGAGTCACCAGATGTTACGCCTGAGAGTCTTGCTGATTTCTGCTTTCAAAAATCTTTGGCTAAGTTGATGCTTATTGTATCTTTTTCCTCATTTATGGGTACATGGTTAAAATGTTTCCATAGTCTGTTCTTCTTTTGAGCAAACAGAAGAAAAGAATGGTGTGTACCATATGCAGCAACCTAGTTGCCATCTTTCTTGTGTGAGGGTAGTGGTCTTCAGCTGGGAAGTCATCTATGCTGTGAACTTTTCAGAGTGCAGGCCTTTTCATCCTGACATAAGCCACATCTTCCTCAGTGCTACCCATGAGAACAGTGCCTGGGGAAGGGTGCCCTTTCCTTCCCGTTGCATGCCACCTTTTTAAATGTTTTTCTGCTACTCCTTCTGATGCTTACACACATGCATTTCATTCATTCATTCTGTATCCATACAAACCTTACTATTTCTGTTATATATTTGTGCAACATCAACATTCTGTATCCATACAAACCTTACTATTTCTGTTATATATTTGTGCAACATCAGTGTGCAAATATTTACATTGTCTGAGGACTTGCTGCCATAAAACTTCAGAAGAAACTGCAAGTCTATGTTTGCAGTTTCAATTATTCGTATTTGATCGTATCTATTAGCCCATTCTAAGGGCTCATCAAAATCTAAGTTTGAATAATGATATACAGGAAGAACACTATTAAGAGTGGCCATATTTGTGAAGAACAAGAGATATCTTCAGCTTGAGGCTTCAGTTAGAACTTCCTTGAGTCTTCTCGGTGCTTACAGTGCTCTTTGCCAATGAAGTAGATTGGCAATGCTCTAAGGAAAGGGGGACCATAAGAAAGACATGGACCTGTTGGAACGGGTCCAGAGGAGGGCCACAAAATTGATCAGGGGGATGGAACACCTCCCCTGTGAGGAAAGGCTGAGAAAGTTGGGGTTGTTTAGCCTGGAGAAGAGAAGGCTCCGGGAAGAAATTATTGAAGCCTTTCAATACTTAAAGGGGGCTTATAAGAAAGATGGGGACAGACTTTTTAATAGGACCTGTAGCGATAGGACAAGGGGTAACAGTTTTGCTATAATACAGGTTTTGAATAATATTGTATAATATTTGCATTCTGATTATTCATTCTGATTCTCCTACTGATGTCTTATATGCAATTCCACTGATGAAATCATTATTATAATCTTTAGGACCTGGAAAATATACTCCTACCCTTTAATTTGGGAAAACATGCTCACCTAAGTTTCCATCATTTGCATTACATTTCATTTGGCTGTTCACAGGAGGACAGCTGTATCAAGCCACTGGGCATCTTAACAGGAAGGTTAATTTTTACTTGCTTTTACATATTTATTTTTATATATCTACGTATGAATGTGGTGTAGATCTTGGCAATTCAACACAGTTCAGCAATGACAGCAATAGTTATTTTACAGATTTGCAAAGCAATGTAATCTCTGTAATGCAATGTGATGTAACTTTATATATATTCATAGGATTAATTATATGCACTGCAACAGAGATTGGCGTTGCTGTGTTGATCCCCTAGTTGACAGCTAAAGTTAACCATTCAAATAATCCCAAAATCTAAGAATCATAATTATTGACAGTCTGCTGAGAAAGGTGTGGGATGGGCTGGTATGTTGGTTTGGGCTGTTTTTGTCAGGGAGTCTTCTCATGGTGGCTGCTACATGGTGGCTGCTAAGTACTTTCTCACTGTCAACACACCATCTAATCAGATTATCTTCATAGTCAAATTATGTAGCAGTTGAAATGTGAAGAGAGGAAGAAAATTGTCACATGAAGATAAAGGTTTAGGCTTTCTTTTAGGTGATGGTTCTAGACCTGGATTAAGCTCTTTCACTGAATTTAGCCAACTTAACTAATATATTTGGAGAATCTCTTGGAAATTGTATATATTAAAACTCTTTCACTATTCCCCCAAACCAACATACCAAGCCCTCAGAAAACATCTTCAGACAGCAATTTATGCAGGAACTCTAATATTCAAGCCTGAATATGATTTGCTGCAGGGAAATCTGAGAAAGGAAGTGAAATGGGTTGTTTTAACAGGTTTTTGAAGTACTGCAGCCAAAATTATTCTTTACATTCTAGATTTAACAGAGTGTGATAGAACAGATGACAAAACCAAAATCCATGGTTGATAAGT
This sequence comes from Aptenodytes forsteri, assembly GCF_000699145.1. Taxonomy (NCBI): domain Eukaryota; kingdom Metazoa; phylum Chordata; class Aves; order Sphenisciformes; family Spheniscidae; genus Aptenodytes; species Aptenodytes forsteri. The sequence goes on along the minus strand of NW_008794407.1, from coordinate 552,129 downwards.
TGATTGGGGTGTCTGAGCTGACTCAGAGACAACCTACAATACAAATTTACTTAAGATTTTACATCAAATGAAACATGGGGGAACTCTTTTTTGACTGTGAATTTTGAGCGAAACCATACTTTCTTCAATAAACCATGGTTATGCAGACGTTGAGAAACCTTTCAAAACTCTGTGTTTATGTGATCAAGCACATTGATGTGGCTATTCACTCAGGCATTCAATTAATGAAAATTTAGCACATAAGCATTGCTGTCAGAATCCTGCTACTATTAATGGTGTTTCTCTGCAGAGCAGGAAACTGATGTGCTGTTGGCTTCCAGACAGTCTCTCCATGCTGACCACATTTCTGGCTTTGATGTAAAAAGCATTCTGTAATTCGGGGCTGTTAGAAATTGGACATGTTTGGCTGAGATCATAAGAAATGATTGAGGCTTTGGTTCTAAGCATTGCAGTATGGAGAAAGGCCCTTGTAAGCAAGCAGGCACTGCTCCTGCAGCAAGTAATTAAGCAGGGAGCTAGGATGGTTTTAGTTGGACTCAGGACTGCTGTAAAGACTTTGGGCAGACGGTCAATGGATATAACTTGACAGGAAGTGACTTAGCAAGGAGTTAGGAATTATAGCACTGAACGTCAAGCCTGGTACTGGAGGACCGATTTTTCAGGGAATGCAGCTTCAAGGGGAACTTGAGAAGTATTAGAGTGAGCTTCTGGAAAGCAGATTACCTGGCAGTAAAACTATTAAGTTATACTGATCTGGGGAAGAATCAGTAGTAAATCGAGATCACACTAGACTTGTGATTACCACATCAGATACAAATAAGAGAAAGAACTGGGGACACTTGCTTGGAATTTCTTTTTGTTATAAATGACCAGAGGGTTTCAGTTAGGTGCCCTCAGTGCAGGAACTTGTTGAGTGAGGAAGAGATTGGTAGACTTATGATAGAGTCCGCATGACATGCCAGTTCCCATCTCATCCTCTACCAGCATCAATACTCTTTGTACTCACATGCAGTCCTGCTCTATACACCTTACTTTTGTCTCTTCCCCTCAAATTATTCAGTCTTTTCTCCTTTGTAAAAAAAATAGCCTGCTCTTTCAAAAAGCAGATGAACAAACTAACATAGTTCTATCCCTCTGCATCAGGAGCTGGAACAGTGGCTCTGACTGGACCTTTTTGGAATAATCTGCTCACAATTCTAATAATAATAAATCCAGCAATACTTTTTTTTTTCCTCACAGTTTGTTTTGTTTTTTTTTTTTTGTATGGTTATACATATAATGTAAGCAGCAGTAAGAGGATTTTAACCTAACATCGTGATAAGCTAAATAGCAGTATTATCAAATTTGAAATGCAATTAAATCTTGAAATCTCTTTTAAAAATATCAACCAGGATGTTATGGATGTGTGCTGAGTTACAAATAAATAGCACATAAGTCTACCCTGAGCTGATTAATATTGTCTCTATAATACAGCTATCACGGAACTCTGCTAAGGTTTGGAATTTGCAGCTTTTCATCAACTATCTTTCTGAAGCTTCTTTTTTCTCCATGGGCACAATTCATTATTAATATGATCTAAAGAAAACATACAGGCTTTACTTGCCTCGCCAGATAAATGTGACTTGAAATCTGTCTTATCTAAAATATTTGCGTTATAAACACCAGAAAAATAGTGTAAATACAACAATTCAATTAAAAGTTTTCAAATAATTTATACCTAAGAAGTACCACTGAATTCTACCACAGAAGAGCTCCTAAACTAGCTACCTTTAAAATCAAATGAAATGTGATTTTTTTATTTGCAAAACCTAAAACCATGAAGCTTTTATTTTCTACCTTCTTTGTAATTTACAATAGTTTCAAAGCTTCCTTGAAATAGATGAGCACTACTTTACAAATACAACTTTTAACATTTTAATAGATTTAATCCTTCATAACCATTAAATACAGTAGTTCTTCATCCAGGTGTGATCTGGAACTAACCTTGTGATACTTTTATTTTCTACATTACAGATTGTGATCAGGCAGTCATCAGCATGATCTTTCAGAATTGAATTGCTAGACTGGAATGCCTTAAAGACATTGTATTAGCATTTCTTGATAAATAAGTCCCTGCCAACTAAGTCATCTGTGTATATCTTATGTCTGCCCTCACTGATGTAAAATGCATGATCTTACTCTTCTTTCATTAAGTTTCAGCACACCAGCATAACCTCCCAAGGAGGGCAAGCTAATATGACATACATGGATATTTACCAAGAGTACAATATCACAGGTGACATCCACTATTTTGTGAAGCCCCTTTGATTGAGATGTGGCTGCTCAAAAAACACTTCACTGGCTTCATCAGACAAAAGTGTAATGCAATTTTTTCTCCCAACTTAGACCAATTCCAAAGTACCCTTACTTTGGTTTTAAATGAGAACTTTTAAAAAATTGAATATAATTTTTCAGCAATATTAAATTAAACATTTGTAAGGGTTTATTTTTAGAATGGCTAGAACATTTTTTATTTGATATTAGACTTGTAATAGCAAAAGAAGACATTAAAACTAAAAGCTAGGATATGAAAAGGGTAAGGTTAAGAATGTAGGATTTTTTTGAGTAACATCGTTTCATACATATACTTTTTTTTTCAGATTTGTTATAATTTTTATATTTGCTATTTCTTATATTTTGTTGTACCATACTTTATAGCATCAAGGCCTTCTCTGTTTCTCACTCTGCTCCCCCAGACAAGTAGGCTGGAGGTGGGCAAGTGTCTGGGAGGGGGCACAGCCAGGACAGCTGATCCGAACTGACCAAAGGGATCTCCTATAGGACGTGACGTCATGCTCAGCAATAGAAGTTTGGGAAAGAAGGATGAAGCGGGGGGACATTTGGAGTTATGGTGTTTGTCTTCCCAAGTAAGCATTACGTGTGATTGAGCCCTGCTTTCCTGGAAATGGCTGAACACCTGCCTGCCCACGGGAAGTAGTGAATTAATTCCTTATTTTATTTTACTTGCGCATGCAGCTTTAGCTTTACCTATTAAACTGTCTTTATCTCAACCCATGAGTTTTCTCACTTTTGCCCTTCCAATGCTCTTCCCCATCCTACCGGAGGGAAGTGAGCAAGGGGCTGTGTGGGGCTCAGCTGGCTGCCAGGGCTAAACCAGAACAATGGCCCAATTCAATTCCAGAGAATAATAAATGAATAGTACTTCAGGTTCTTACAAATGAGTTTAGCAGAGCTGTTTGCACCACAGTTCTAGCTATTCCTGAGTCTTGTAGAGTTGGCCATCTCTCACTTGTTATCAGATAAACTTTTTTTTTAATGTTCTAATATTTGGGTGGTGTTTTATGCAGTTTAATATTTATGCATGATTATTAGGAAATATAAAATTAGCAGGCTCCTAAAATGTTTAAAGAAATTTTACAGAAATATGAACTGTAAGAATGAAGTATTGCTGTAAACATTTACAAATGTGGGTGTATCTGCAACTGTGGACACAAACCTAGTAGCTTGGAATGTGGCTAAAAATTACTTGTTCTATTTGCCCACTCTTTAATTCCTTCAGAAGTAATTCCAAATAGCTTTCTGAAAATTCTTTAATTCTTCCAGTATCAGCTCTTTAAAAAAAAAGCCATAGTAGTTCTCAAAGCATTTGAAACACTGCTACAGCTACAGAAATTTCAAATAAGAATTAAAAAAAGAATAAAGTATGACCTCATTAACTATCCCATGGCCATCTGCATATCTTGAACCTGGGGGAAAAAAAATGTAGTAATTTAAAATGTGTATATGATTGCTTTAACAACTCAAGCTTAAACCAACCTCCATATTCTCATGAGTTGGTCTTCTCTGGGATTTATTCTAATTGCTTTTTATCAATACATTTTTCTTTCATTTCATTATTGCTGTTATAATTCACAAAGGATATCCCACTCATTAACGAGAATTAGCAAGGCCTTATTAAGATCAAATGCCCTTTTTCTTTTTTGCCCTTTTGCTCAAGGGCAACTACTGCAGATCTTTCTGATATCGTGGGTAGGAGTAAAAGTAATTTATTTCATGGTAAATTATTCTTCAGTGCCAGAATCCCAATGTCATATGGGGCACCCAGTGACAAACCTGTTCACAATATTACCAAGAGCATTTAACAGTGCTCTTTTACTGAAGGATTTCTCTCCTGAAGGTTGAAATGTTTCATGGCTGGAAGCAGCACTACAGCTGGTGTATGAGATGAGAGAGATAACTCTGCTCTCTGTCCTAAAGGCAGTTAAATACAGCCCTGAAGGGCACAGCTAACAGAAAGTGGATTTTTATTTTGTATGTACAATTTCTGTCAAAACCAACAGGTGTTAATTTTACATTACCAAGAGCAGTACTTGGAATGTAGCTTAGTGTGTTAAATCTACTACTGCTTTCAAGCAGCAAAGAAGATTCTGCTGGTTTTTTCACCCTTGCTAGACTTTACTGCTTTCATTTGCTCATACTATAAAAAAGTATTTAGGACTACAGAAAGAGTTCTTGGTTTAGACATAAATTTAAAATAAAAGAAATTATTTGGATTCACAAAACCAAAGATCATTGTTTCTAGAAATTGTTTTAGTTGATACTAAATAGTGATTTGATACTGCTCAATCCGGTATGTTTTGTCTTAACAGCTTCCCAAGAAGTTTAACTATGGAACTTCCCTGTTTTGGGTTTTGTTTGTTGGGTTTTTTTATATTTGTAGTCCATCTAGTCATTCTCTAAGCAGTACCAGCCCACAATAGCCTTCCAAGGGGCTGAATTCACTTGGCTTTCTGCTATGGGTATGAACATATGCAATCTGCATACAAGTCCAGAAGATTTATTCCAGCCCAACTTAAATGTCACTCTTTCAAGCAGTTTGGAACCTTCACTTTTTCTGCACACCAACTATCACAACATCACATTAATTAAGAGCACAACATACTCTGCAGATCTCTTTTATATGCTTTTATTTTCCTATCATCAGATTTAAGGAGGGCATCACACTGTTTATTCTTCAGCCTGATATCACCTCAGACACAGTCATCTATTTTGAATTTGCAGGTATACCTTTCCCTTCTGTGGTTCATTGAGCTCCATCTGCCATTAAGTTGTCATTGCCTCACATGTTGCTATTTCAATTAAAAAGGACTTGCTAATACAACTTCATTTTTAACATGCACAGTGAATTTCCAGGCCAGTATAGACTGGCCTTACTGATGAGGGCTTAGATATGCATAACTAAACTGGCCAAATGAGTTAGACAAAAACTAGAACATGGAAATTTGTGTTGAGGTTTTTGACATGCCCACACAACTGGCTTCTTAAAAGACCTTCTTATCTGAAAGTTGGAATTCTTTGGAAAGGGTGAAATGATTCCTCTAAAAAGAATTAGGTCCATCATACAATGCCTAAATACAGTGGTAGTCTGACAATTTTCAAAGTGTACTTAAAGGAGTAAAGTGCTCATTTTTTGTGGAATTTTAGTGTGTAAATTGGATATCTAACTCCTTGAGGCACCCTTACAATTAAAGGATTTCAAATAATTTTCATACTCCTTAAGTGTTGTATTTATTTGTAATTGCGATGGTGAAAATGCACTTACAAAGCCTTATGTTAACTTTGAACGTTTAATACAAAAGGCACACAAGGAGTGAAAGGAAGTGATATGGAGAAATCATCTGTAGGCTCTGAAGCAGTTTGTGGGTTTCTCTAATTGCATCTTATCTCCCACTGCATCACACTTAGTTAAAACAGCAAGAAAGAGACCAAAAATGTAATACAGATGAGATACTGCTCCCTCAGAGGTTCAGGAATTTTTCAGTCCAATAAAATCTAGGGTGTCTGGAAAAAAGCAAGGAGGAGAAGTAAACAGTGCTGTCACGACAAATGAAAATTTTACTAGATAGTAATAAAGTGTTTTGGATTATGCTGAAAGATAGAGAAAGAAGGCCTTGCAGTGTATCAATCATGAGGATATTAGCTTTTTAAATAATACAGCCATTCTGGTATTCTATCTTGTTGCCAAGGGGAATGAAAATATGACTAGCAGCCAAAAACTGAATTTTATTGAAGTTGCTTGTTGTCCTTTTGTATCACTAATTCCCAGGAGTTTTTTGTTGTTGTACCAAGAAATCAGTTATTAATTAACTATATTTCTAGGAGACACTGAATTCCAACAGGTGACTGAGAAGTCTAGGCAATCCTACTTAATTCCTGCTGCTCTTCTACAAACTCTCATTTAATGTCATCAAACACTCTCCCTTCTCCAACAAAAGGAGTGTCCCCTGAGGCTGCTCGTTTTCTCCACTCCTAAAAATATTTCCTCCTGTCTCAAAATGAGAATTCTGGTGGACAGGACAGAGGTCCTTGTCACCCACACAGACTTCTGGTATCCAGGGATCATGCTTTGAAAACTGTTACTCTAGGACATTAAATGTTTGGGAGGAAACTCACGTGATGTTCATGCTCTAACCAGGTAGAACACAAATACAAGGTTACAATATCTAACAGTGTTTCTGAACATATTTTAGGGTAATAGGCAGTAACAATCAGTAAATCAGCTGCTGAGGATCCCACCTTGTTTCCACTGTTGAATTAGGTTTTCACTTACATCCTTTGTCCTTGCAAAGTGTTGAGCTGTCTAATAGATAACACATTGCCCTAACCCATACCTTGGAATCATCAAGTCTGTTGCTTTTAGGGTTGCATCTGCCCTTTAATCTTTATATCCAAATATTTGAACTAAGGTGGTTTGGTTTGGTTTGGTGTGGTTTGGTTTGGTTTGGTTGGTTTGGTTTGGTTTGGTTTGGTTTTGAAAGGAAGGAAAAATTACTACCTAGACTAAAACTATTGTCAATGTATCCTAAATTTTATTTGCTGTTAAAACCCGTCTGCTAGAATTCACCATCATTTCATATCAAAAAGCTTATTTCTTATAAATTAAATATGTTTACTAGTGTGTTATTTCTTGTTTAAAAATGAACAATATTGATTTCTCTGGCTATTACTTATAAGAGAATGCAGATATTTCTATCGTGGGAAACTACAAAAAGTAGTGTATTATGTGGTCAATGTCCAGGGTAACATCAACTTTGAAATTTTGTAGTTGAATGTTTTTTTGACCAAATTAACTCTATAAATTAAATATGTTTACTAGTGTGTTATTTCTTGTTTAAAAATGAACAATATTGATTTCTCTGGCTATTACTTATAAGAGAATGCAGATATTTCTATCGTGGGAAACTACAAAAAGTAGTGTATTATGTGGTCAATGTCCAGGGTAACATCAACTTTGAAATTTTGTAGTTGAATGTTTTTTTGACCAAATTAACTCTCTTCGGAGGCAAAAAATCTTCTATATCCTTAAGATAAAGTACTTCACTGTACACAGGACTTTGGAAATCACACTTCTTATCACACAGCGATTATAAAGGATCTGCATAAAGTAAAACAATTGTTTAGTAAGATTTTCCAGTATGTCTTCTGATCCAATAAGCAGAGTGTATCAAATTAAGATAGCAGGCAACAGGTTCAAAACAAGCTAGAGGTTGCTTTTCCTCAAATGGGATGTCTAAACAGCAGCATGGTGTCAATGGGATATTGCAGATACTAAAATCGGCTGGACAGATGATATAAGGAGGAGGAATACATCAAGCATTATTAAGTATAAAAACATCAGCTTTGACTGATCAGTCATGACCCTTCTTCAATTCTTATTCTGCTTTCAAATAATTACTCCCATTAATACACATTAATGTTTTTGGAGACTACTGTCTCTGTCTCGGCCACTCTGTTGTCAGAAGAGGTGATTTCAAATACCTGTCTTCCTGCTGTCAGAGTGTGCTCTGGGAGCTTTACGTTACCTCCCATCTTGTACGGTGTGCCTGAGAACAACAAAGAAACTGCAGTTGCAGGGGCTTTGGAAGTGCTACTAAAGCTGTGAGGCAAGCCGTTAAGATATTCTTAACCTGATTAAGAATTACTCTGCAAGAGCCTAGAGTGGCATAGCTTATACTACTTAAACCATGTATCAGACACAGCTAGATCATCATGACAGCATACCTAGGTTACTAAGTTCCTCTCTATTAAGTCCAATTCAGGCTTTTTAGCAGAACCATGGAAAAAGAGACTACACAGAAACTTCTTTTGATTTTGTCAGCTGGAAAGGAATGAGAAATCTGCATCATTTTCAGTATTTCCAATAAGAAGAAGTAATTTCAGTTCTCAAGATATCTTAGCAAGCGTCTGTCAAGGTTTGAGAATACCAGTTGTCATAGAGCAGTGAGGCATATGGCTCATAAGACAGTGTGTTGATGTGCTGTGAAGAGCATCCTCTTGGGCACTGGAAGTAATGTCTCCCACCCTCACTCGGTGCTGCTGTTAATTGCAGTCATGGCTGGGAAGGAAGGGAACTGGCAGATACCTCTGCTTAGATGCTTTATGTAATAGTCACTGTGGTACCTTGGGACAATGTGGAAATGGTGAAAAGTGGAATAATCCTATAATAAAATCGGACGTAGTAGATTATGTTCATATTGGTGATAAAACTATACAAATTTCATTTAATAAAGATTTCATGATAATGTGAACAAAGTTTATGAGCTTTAGACATTGGTATAAAAGGCATGAGAAAACAGACTGTGAAAAGAGAAAAGGACACAAGCAAAGGAAATTTTCAAAAAGTCAAACTTTCTGGTTATGCTGCCACTTTACCTGTTTCCATAGCAAAGGTTAGCTGGTAAGATGGATGTCTAACATCCTTCAGAATACATATGAAGCTAACATATTCTAAATCTCTGACCCAAGCATGTTGGTTTTTTAGAGCTCTAAGCATTCTTTACTCTCTGTTAAACTTTGTGTATCAGTATTTTCTGCTGTACTGACATTGGAACGTAAGGTTAGTTGCAACAGAACCTGACTGTTAGGCCCACACAGCATGGCATCTTTCCCCTTAAGGTGTCCCAGCCCAGGTACCAGAACTATATAAAACAAGGAAAAGAAAAAAAAAGAAAAAAATCTATCAAACTAAATAAGGCATTTTGTAACTGAGAAAAGTTTTGGTTTTGCACCTATAAGATTTTTCTAGGTGTGTCACAAACTGGTGACACAGTAAGATAGTATCTGCTCTAATGTTGTTAAGAGGGCTTCTTGATTCTCTTATCTAGGGATACTAGTTCATAGCTTTTAAAGGTGTCCTGAGCATAAGAATGTCCAGTATTCAAATTAAAGATATTAACAGCAAGCTGTGATTTTATAATAAACCACAAATATGCAAAACCACAAAGCATAGACTCTTTACTGGTTGACCTCCAGAGAAAGTATGTGAATTAACAATAAGATTTATTCTGTTACTGGTTTTAGAAATTACTCCAATTAGAGGATGCTGACTAAACATGATAGTGGCATATCTATATCTAACTGAAAATAAGAAAAGAACAGCAAAATATCCCTTGAGTTTATACTTTAAAGAAACCATTGCTAATAATTATCTCCATAATAAGTGCTTTATAATTCAATGTCACTTCGAACAACTTGGATTATTCACCTACACCAGCATTTATGATACCTGCTGTTTCATCTCTAATTAATCAGGACAAAAATACGTCCTTTACATGTCCTATTGGGTGAGCAAATAAAAAAATGGAACTGATCTTGTTTAAGATACATATATATTAAGCCTACCTATTCCTGCATCTGCCTGAGATTACCAGATCTATAAAAATAAGATCTGACCTGTTCAGTAAAAAGTTCTGCATTAGGAGGGGAAAAGGCAACAGACAAGGTTGTACTCAGCAATAAAAAATAATAAAAAAAAAATTAATGAATATAGAAAATGGCAAACCACCAAGAATTTGTTTCTCCACAGATAGTTCTGTTCTTTGCTTATCTAGTCTGGAGCAATTCTTCCATATAAAGTGTTCAACTCCCTGTTTACATTTCTGCTGCTCTGCTCTCTGTGTACCACTTTAGCATAGCTGGATTTCAAATACCTGACTAAGTTTGTATAGGTAGAGGAAGGATTTAGCTAACTGTGGACACTCCTTTCCTGATGAGGTTCTGCATGGTGTCTGCAGGAGAAGGAAGGAATGCCTACCAGAGGCCTCCCAAACTTCTTCAACAGATGCTTGCTTTAGGGAGTCAGTTCCTCATTCTTCTGCTTGTGTTATTAGCTTCCAATTTCCTGATGGTCAGTCTCCTGACTGTAGCTATAAATTGCTTGCTTTCTAGACATGGACTAATTTCTTTTTCCTTTTGCAGCTTGACAGAGATGTACAACTTTTCCTTAGTTTGTCTTGTGCTGTAATCTCTTCTTTGGTTTTGGATCTCCAGTTCTGGTCACTGTCTGATGTCTTATAACGGGTTCTGTCAAAGTTCCATAGTTGTCTATCTGAGTCATTAATTCAGTATAAGTGATAAATTAATGAAAGGATTCTGCCTGCCTATGTAGTCTCTATTAAACATGTATTTTATAATAGCCTCATATTTCTGTTGAGGTGTTATAATCTCTAACCTTACTAGATACAATTTCATAACTAACTGTCTCTCCCTAACAAATCTATTAGCATTTTTAGTTTCACGTAACTTTCTGAATGTTGCTATATGCTAAATTTCTCTTTCTCAAAGAGTCCCTTTGCTCGTATATAGGTGTCAGAGCCTTGCTTGAATACCTTTAAGAATCTGCAACAATGCCTGTTGTTCCAGCTCCTTGGGAATTCCGTTTCCTCCCTGTGTCTCTCTGGGGTAAGATAAGAATAACTTTATCCTTTCTGTGACCATGATCTCTTGGAATACTTGTGAGTGGTATTGGGTTATTGAAGAAAGAGCTTAACTGGATTCACAGTAAAAAGCAAATGTTGGAGTTCCTGCAAAATCAAAAATTTCATTGCAGACAGACTGCTCTTAGGGGCTCAATGGATTTGTCTTCAGCAATTCTATGTGCACTATAAGGGAATGTACGTAATCTCCCCATTATTTTAGTAATATGCAATGTGTGGCCATCAGCATCCTTTTAAGTCTTGGCCTTCACAGTCAATGGGAAGTTGGTTGGAAAATAGTTGCCCAGTTGCTTTATACAGAAACACCAAGTCAAAAAGTTATGTTTGCTGCACTGAGGCAGGGCTTTTATTTCTGCTTGGTATAGCTTGATTCTGCCTCACAACTAAGTCTTCCAGCACTCTGAAGGCTGCTGGGCATTTGTAGCTGTACAGACTTACTGTGACAGCACAGAGTGGAAAGTGGTTAAGACATTTGATTTTTCCCTTGGTAAAGAGATTAACACAATATAATGCATAAATGCTGCACTGAAAAACATTAATAATCTCATTTTACAAGTCATAGAAAACAATGTAATTTGCATTTTGTACATTTATTTAATAGCATTAAATAACTTCTGTGTTTTTCACAGAGAAGTTTGAAGTTGTGAACCCTTTCAGCATATTATCTGTTTCCCTATATCCATACTTTGGGTTTGTCTCAAGTGAGTATAGACTGCCTTCACACTAAGTCTTACAGCTCCTTGACAGAATGGATTTACTTATGAGCACTGTTAAAAATATTTGGCTGCCCCTTTTTCACAGTTTGGTTGTTTTCCAGAGCTGCTTATGCAGAGTTGCTGTTTCTGTCAGATGAAATATACAGGCACGTTACCTTGTCTGACAGAAACAGCAAGCATCAAGGATTTCCTGAGAAGAAACATCAATATGCAGAAGTTTCATATTTCCCAACACTACTAATTACATTATCACGTTAACATCGGCTTCTAATAATAGCTATTACTAAAATGTGTACTGCTGTTTATCTTCTTTAAAGAGAATTCATCTGACAGACTGCACAGCTCTTTTATTTCAGCCCTTGCCTTAAAGTGACTCAGAGCCTATTTCAGATGAATCAATGGCAATAATACAATTTAATTCAACGGTGGGAAGGTTAGAACCACAGTGACAGGAAAAATGTCCTCATACATATAGTATGATGGGAGTTGATATTCGTGTTTTTAAATTGTGTTCTTGGGGTTTTTTTAATTTTTATTTTATTTTATTTTCAGTTTGAAATAAGGTATGACATGCAACCTGACTACAAAAATAAGTAGGGCAGCTGTCAGGAAAAGTGAAATTTATTGCACTGAAAAGATTCCATGTTATACCTAATCTTAGAGGAAACTTGTTCTGCTTACAAAGGTATGTTATATATATGTGAGTGTTATATATATGTATGTTCAGAAAAATAGGTAGTGAATTCAGGAAGTGACTAAAGGAACAAATGCAACCAAGTGCAGCACAGTGTTTCCAGAATACTTTGAAGGTACCAAAGGTTCATGAAGTATACACACACAGTGGTTCATAGCAAGTGGCACGAGTGTTCAACAGACAGCCTGAATGAAATAATCTGTGCTGAAAAGTCTAGATAAGATCCCAAAATTTTAACAGTAGGAATAAATAGAAAATGGTAGATGTTGAACACATTGAGGAAGAACATCAACATCTAAGACTAACTTGCACATAAGCAAAATTTGCAAAAATATCTGTTTCACAGTTTAATTAACTGGAAAAGCAGAGAACTAATGGTATAGCAAATACAAAGTTTTATTAAAGCCTACTGTTGAAATATCTAAGAAAAGCCAAAAACAACTGCAAATTTAGCAGGGAAAGAAACTGGATATATGAAGGGTGAGGGTTACACTGGAATCGGATCTAAGGCCTCTAAGGCATTGCAGCACATAAAGCTCTGCATGAATGGGATGGAGAGAAGAAAATGTAAATGAAATTTTGGGGTCTTGCTGGAAGAATATGGCAAGAGCTACTGAAGTAGGACTGAGGTAACAGGAAAATCACTGGAGCACAAAACCATGAAAGCCCGAGGAAGCAATAGATAAGCCATAAATAATTTACAGTGTTTGAAAACACTTCAGTGATCAAAGGGGGAGGAGAGCACAGAGAACATCTTTGGGTATAGCCAGCCCCAGTTTATTAGTGAACTCTAAGAAAGTAGTTCAGAAGAATTTGAGAAGTGAAAACAAGAAACAGCTTATTTTCCCTGACGTTATAGAGAATTAGAGTGAAGAACGTGAATTGAGAGCTTGGATGACAACTGTCACGTATATACAAACCAGGACTGTAATAAAGATTCTGAATTCAGTTAGCAGTCAATTATGTTTGGACAGCCCTTAAACTTTGAAATTCTGCACTAGATGCAGAATAAAAGAATGTAATTTCTCATGCAATTGTTCACCCTCTGCTCCTTTCCTTAAGTACCAACAGAACTGACACCAAACTGCTCAATGTTTCTGAATGATCACTCCATATCACAGCTCTTTCTTCTTCACCCTATAGAAATCTTGTTAACCAGTTGTGTCCTGGTAACTTCTTTGTGTTTAGCAAACATTAGTTATTATGTTCTAATGCTTTATCGTGAGCAGTTTGCAAACTACGGAAGGCTGTTGCACACAAATTAAAAAAATGTAAAGGTTTGCAATACCCATGTTTCCTAACTCTTCCTAAACGAATATCTATTATGTCATACAGATCAATGTCTTTCAGCACAATGATTATTTTAAAGCTCTGCTGCCCCCAGTTTCTTCCATATTTGTCATAATTGCATAACAACAGGGATTTCACATCCTGTGGTACATAATGTGGATTTTCTTAACAAAATTCATATAGAATGTATTGATATAGGCATATCAGCTATAAGTATAACACACAAAAATATGGGAAGAATTAGAAACGTAATAAAATTTCAGGTGTACTCTTGAGAAGGAGAGAAACCGAAGCTACCACACTCTGATACAGAAGCCTATTGCTGTAGCAGTTTCTGTAGCTTCTCCATAAAAGGAACAGAGTTCAAGTCTATTAGTTATGCCACAGTTTAAGGAGCATGTCAGGCTTGTCCACACTGTGTAATACTGCTCTTCCTAACTATCTTATAGTACATACTACAACTACTTAGACTGCACTAGGATTTCAGAGAGGTTATTAGAATTTATTAGTCCTGTTGGAAAATAAACAAACTGAAACAATATCTTGAAAGTGATGAAGTATCTGTGTTAACTTTCTTTCCGCAACCTGTTTGTTAGTACTGTAGTTTAACTGCCCTTGTCTAATAGTTAAGGATAGCATAAATATGCAAAGTATACTCATTTTCATATGAGCAGCTCAGTAAGATAGAACATGTATACCCTGTTGTTTATCTACCGTTCAACTGATTAACTAATTAAATATAGTTGGAGGGATTGACATTTAGGGGAAGCAAGGTTCAGTTTCTCAAAACAGCCAAGAAAACTATGATATTTAAGTTTATCAACCCGTTTGGAAAAGAAGCAGGAGTTTCTTTAGTGGTAGTGGTTTTGTTTTTAGAGTCTTTTGCCATTTTTAAGGGTTTTCTTTTTTTTTTTTTTTCCTGAAACTAAATCTTATAGTCAATGGTTCTGGTTTAGAAAGAAATGAAAGAAGTTAGATTGATCAGAAACTCTCATACTTATCACATAGAATGATTATTTTAGGTGCATGGACAGAATAGTGAAGATAAACCTCTTGAAATATTTTGTAGGAACAAAATGGAAAAAAACAATCCTGGACCCATTACAATAAAAAATTGTCATTGAGGAGGAGGGGGTTTAGATGACTTGGGTTTTCACGGAAATGCAAAGCAAGATTTATGTCTTTTGGTTTGGCAGAACACAAAGCTGCTTAAAGTACCAAAGGAGATAAACTGAGTATATGAAATTTTTTATATTACCCTTAAGACTTATTTCTATATAAATGTTCTTAATGATGAATATTTCCTTTGATTCAAGTTGTCTGATTTATTCCAACTATTTTCATGAAGACTGCCTAGATTTGCTAAGTCTTGCAGTCTTAGGCACTAAAGATTTGGTGTTGTGCCAGGTGGTATAATGGAGGGTAGAAATAGATTCTGGAGATTGTATCTTCAGTTTTCTGCTCCGTTATTAGCTACACCATTTATTTTTTTTTATGTATGACAGAACAGGGCTGTCTGTTCTAAGGGGAGAGGAGGTGGGAAAGATCAAACAGGGTGGAGCACACAAGGACCCCTGTTTTAGGAAAAGCCCTGATCTATTTGATGAAGACATACCAAATGCAGCCTTACAGACTCACCTTCTGCCTTGTCCTCACCGGAATATCTGTTCATACTTGGTTATTAGAAAGTTTGAGATGTGGGAGGAAGGAGCAGCCTCCTACAGAATAAATGATGGATATGTCAAAGAGCCTTTCATTGCTAAGAGATTGCTAGAATTTGGTTGAGGTTGCGTTGAAAAGTCTGGTCGGCTTTGGCACATGTGCTATCTCAGGCTGAAGCACTTGAAATAGCCCTGAGGTTTCCTATGCCAAACCTACTGTGCACAATCCATGCTGCTGAACGGCATGTATTTACAGCCTGCGGCTGAATAGTAATGATGTCCTTGTCTAGCCATGGTTAGTACAACCTCCACTAAACTGCACAATGTTAGTTGCAATCTCTGTGTAGAACATATTATGCTCACAAGTTGTACAACAGCATTGCAGCAGGTTTCTGTTGGCTAATGGATCACCTAAGCGAAATGACTGGGAAGATTGCAGCTAAATTCTCATTTGACAAATGTCTTAATCATAAGATGTACAAAAATTGTCACTTCCTCCTGTGCTGCCTATACTTGGGGAATGGTAGCTTTGTGTGCTGGTTTTACCTGGGACAGAGTTAATTTTTTTTATAGTAGCTAGTATGGGTCTATGTTTTGGATTTGTGCTGGAAACAGTGTTGATAACACAGGGATGTTTTTGTTATTGCTGAGCAGTGCTTACACACAGTCAAGGCCTTTTATGCCTCTCATACCACCTCACCAGAGAGTAGGCTGGGGGTGCACAAGAAGATGGGACGGGACACAGCTGGGGCAGTTGACCCCAACTGACCAGAGGGATATTCTATACCATGTGTCCTGGTTTCAGCTGGGATAGAGTTAATTTCCTTCCTAGTAGCTGGTACAGTGCTGGGTTTTGGATTTAGGATGAGAACAAAGTTGATAACGCACCGATGTTTTAGTTGTTGCTAAGCAGTGCTTACACTAGTCAAGGGCTTTTCAGCTTCCCATGCTCTACCGAGGTGCACAAGAAGCTGGGACGGGACACAGCTGGGGCAGTTGACCCCAACCGACCAGAGGGATATTCTATACCATGTGTCCTGGTTTCAGCTGGGATAGAGTTAATTTCCTTCCTAGTAGCTGGTACAGTGCTGGGTTTTGGATTTAGGATGAGAACAAAGTTGATAACGCACCGATGTTTTAGTTGTTGCTAAGCAGTGCTTACACTAGTCAAGGGCTTTTCAGCTTCCCATGCTCTACCGACTGAGAAGGCTGGAGGTGCAGAAGAAGCTGGGAGGGGGCACAGCCAAACTGGCCCAAGGGACATTCCACACCATGTGACGTCATGCTCAGCATATAAAGCTGGGGGAAGAAGAAGGAGGGGGGGGACATTCAGAGTTATGGCATTAAGTCTTCCCAAGTAACTGCTATGTGTGATGGAGCCCTGCTTTTCTGGAGATGGCTGAACACCTGCCTGCCCGCCCATGGGAAGGAGTGGATGAATTCCTTGTTTTGCTTTGCTTGTGTGTGTGGCTTTTGCTTTGCCTGTTAAACTGTCTTTATCTCAACCCATGAGGTTTCTCACTTTTACCCTTCCGATTCTTTCCCCATTCCCACCAAGGGGGAGTGAGAGAGTGGCTGTGTGGTGCTTAGTTGCCGGCTGGGGTTAAACCACGACACCTTGTCACATCAAGGTTCAATTATGTAGGTAAGCAGCAAAGTAATTAATGGTGACTTACAGACACCCACCATAATTATCATTGCCACTTGTGGTCACACACTTTCTGATTATAGCAGCGCAGTATTTTTTCATAGCATTAAAATTCAGTCTACATTGTACTGTGAATAAACTCATGTCAAATGCATCAGTAGTGTCTGATACGCAGGGATACTTTTTAAGGTATTCTCTCAGATTTAGTGTAGATATTAATGTTACATTTGTTAAGTGGCTGTGGAACCAGTTAAAAAATTGAAGTGCAAAACAAAAAGGGGGAAAAAAAGAAACTAACATGAAACATTCAACATCGAATCCAATGAAAGGTAGCTTTTGCAAGCTATCTTGAAATTATTGTAGAATTTAATGGTTTTAAGCAATCTGGATTCTCAGTTATGTAACTTAATGGGATTTGAATTTTCCTTGTTGATAAACCTGAATTGTTGGAATTTGCATATAAGTTTATGTAAATATGCTGAGAAACACTGAAATCATATCAGTTTCTAAAACAACATATGACAAGTAAAAAGTCTTGACATGAAAATTTTCCCCTGTTACTGTGAAACCCTTTTTTTTATTTTCCACGTATAGCCATTCATTAATCAAGGTTTCCTCATGATAGACCTTGCTGAAGATAACTGCCTACCTATAACATAATACCAACTATGAAAATGCCATATAAGACTATTGCTGTTTCTCTAGTGGTCAGATATTACAGCTAGTTATCATTGATGCAACACCTCTGGAGACTGGCAACTTTACCTTATGCCCAAGACTGTTGTAGTGTCATGACAGAAGCAAATACACATCTAACACATGGAATGCATGATATCAATGCAATTTTTTAGTTACAGAGATAAGGAAAATTGTAGCATCTTTAAAAATAAAAATAAACTTATTTTTCAATAGCTGAGTATTGTATACTTTGTCTTGTAGGTCAACAATATAACTAAGATGAAATCACTAAATATTATTCTGTTTCTGATAAAACCATTAAACGATCCTCAGCAAAACAAAAGGTCCTACACTGTTTCAAGTGGCATGAAGCCATACATATGTATCTAAGAGAAATAGCTATGCCAGTATATAGTCAAGGTGCATTACATTCTAAGAAGTAATCAGAGATGCTGTTTACCCCTTCAATAGATAACTCTTAACAGGAGAACTTCTCTTCACTTAAATAGTCTTTTGTAAATAGGCTCACAGCTTGAAAAACTATGAGTATTTAGGTCTGTAAATACTCCTGTAACCTACATTCATTTGGAAAAATAAGGCTTTATTTATGGATGTTCTTTGAAAAAGTCATTTTCACCTCAAAGAAGATGAAGATAAGATTCTTTTTTTCTGCCCTCTCTCATCCCTCATGCATACAGGTTTTGTTTTCTCCGTCACCTAAAGAAGCCTTTCTGTTTTCTTTTTTCCATATTTTTGGAGCACAAAGCTATGAATTGCTCCTGCTCACAATTTCAGTAGATTTACAGTCACTTTTCAGAAATCTATGAAGATCAACTTGGGCAAACCAGAAGAAATGAGAAGGAAAGACTCTGCTATATGGGATTTAAGCCTTCACAAAAGGAAAGAAATCACAGAAAATTAGTAGTGACAATGGCAATACTTCGATTTTGACATAAAAAATAAGGAACATGCATGATTAAGAAAACATTGGTGGTTTCAGCAGGTGCGACTGTTGCCTTATTCTTTCCTTCTAATTTTTGTTGTTCTGTCACGAAGAAATGTTAAAGGACAGACTGATGAGGAGAGTAGGAATGTGCTGCTAAAACTTTATTTTTAATACAACTTCTATGTTTTGTTTTGGTTTGGTTTTTTTGTTATTTGTGTTTTTATTGGTTTTTTGTTGTTGGGGGTTTTTTGTAACATGGTTTACCTTTCCACTGAGCAATAACAAACTGCTGGGTCTTAACAGGGCAACCTCCTCATGAGGAAAATTGTTCGTGTAGTGTCAAAATATTTTATTTCCCATACAATAATTCTGAGAGTGATGGTCAAGCAAACAACAATTAATTCCCTCCTCCTTTTTGTTCCTCATTTAAATGTCAGTGCAGATGTCCCGTCTGAAGAAACAAAAGTCATCTCAGGAAAGAAACTTAGTCAAAACCAACCAAACAAACAAAAACTTCTGAAGGTATTTCTTTTCCTTCTTCAAAGATTCCTTTCTCTCTAGGGGCTTCTCAGTCATTCTGCATTTAAGTTATGTATTTCCTAGTTACATGAGCCTCTATGAACAATAAAAGTTGCCCAAACAAAGATGATCCAACAAAAGAGAGTTACTTGACTTTGGGCACCATGTAGAGTAATGATGGCTTTGGAAAACTATTTAAGAGTTTCAAACAATGTAGCTCAGAAGTTGGGGTTTTTTTTCTAAATACTGGGCATGATGGTTAACAAATCTGTGTAAGATTCTAAAAAATCACAGTCCAAGTCCACAATAAATATTGAAACAGAAACTTCTCACAGATAAGTATGAATGCATGGTGCTACTTCCCAAAAACAGGAAAAGGATCTTCTATCACTATTTGACATTTACTTCTCCAAGCATATTCATTCTCTGTCATTCAAAGGGGCTCTTGTAGCTATCTCCACTATGCAGCGAAAGGCTGTCTGACAGAGCAACAGGAAAACATGCAATACTGATAATTTTTTTTTTTTTAATTCTAAGTGTTTTGAAAGAATGTCGTAACTCAAATATTCCATACAGATGACAGGAAAGAAATAATTCTGTGAAAACTTATGTCCTTCCAGAATGGTCTTGGTAACTTTTAAGGACCAGATAATTAATAATAGATCTTCTTCACACAACTTTGTTAGTTTGATTTCTGTAGATTCAAGAAACAGATACATTTATTCTTGGATGTTAATCCTAATTTCAAGTATTGATTTTCTTACCCAAGGACATGGCTGGTTTTTTAAGTAAAACATTGCCTTGAAAAGTCTCTTAAACTGTATTTTTTTTTCTGCTTGGAGTCAGTTTTGGGGTTTTTTTTTTTACTTAAAATATCTCTTCATTTTTAATGCTAAGTGTAATCCAATAAGAAATGGAAGAGGATGTCACTTTACTAAATCAGAGATTGTATACCCCTTAATCTAGCAAAGTGTATTAAAAAACCCCAACAATCACCTTGCAAAATTCCATCTAAAAACTTCTCATAAGAATAATTAGAAGTTATTTGGTCATCACAGACTTTTAAAAACTAGAATGCAAAGGTCTTCCTTTGTGCACACAGAATTTGTACTCTGGAAGGATGAATTTGGGAACCTGACCAACCTTGGCATCTTCTGATCCTCCAGAATGATAGACTAACAGTCCTCCTGTGGTCCATGAAAGATCATGGTTAAATCCCTGAAAAGCAAGGCAAAGCCTGAGGATATTTTTGTCTGAAGACGGAACAATAAATAGGGGGATAAAGGAAGAAATGCTGTAGCCTTCTGTTTTCCAGCCCTGAAGACACTCTTGCCATGAATCTCCAGCCATGCAATTCTTTTCCTACTGTCAGCCTGACCTTTAGTTGCACAAAGGTTGTGTTTGTGATGCACCATTGGGAATGTATTGCTTTAGCTATTAAATGTGTGCACTTCTGAGTTGATTTATTTTTTTTCTCACTCTTCTTTCTGGTAAAATACAGGGTGCAGATTAGGGTAAGTCTCAATAAACTTGAAGAATGACTGGAGCTTAATATAGTAGGTCTTGACTGAAATACTTCTGATCTCATTAACTTTTGCTGTAAAGTTATTGTTTGCAGGACTTGTGTCTATCTTGAATTTTGAACTCTGTTTTTAGTTGAAAAGACTGGTTTAGGTTTACTGTGAGTGTCTGATGCCCTAGACAGACCATGTAGGTGCTGGTAGTTCCTAATGGTGTTTCTGTTACAGGTCTGATCAGTGGTCTACATTTTGTAGTATTCAACCTATCCATGGCTATTTGCCCCAGACCTTTAACAGGAGCCTCTGGCAGAAGTGATTTTTTCTACATTCCTCCTTCACTACATTGGTGTGAGATGTCAGAGGGAACTAAGATGAAAATGCTGAGACAAACTAAGATGTCAGAGATCATGACTTTTTTGTGTCTATGTGCAGAAGAAGAGATATGAAAAACATCCAGATGTAATGGTCAATTTTCTTTTTGAGGTCATTTTAACTTTTTTAGGGATTTTACTTAAAGGTACAAGTAGCGTACTTCCTAATTTAATGGAAAGCTCAAAAAGGTGGGCTTGTTTTGCCTCATAATAATGAAGAGGGAATGTTTGTTACAGAAATCCTATTAATACCTAACCAGTTGTTATATTCGTCTATAGTTTGTGACCATACTTACCTAATATGAGATTTTCTTTACTTGTATGTATTATTAAAATCCCAAATTAATATAGACATTTAATAACTATTTCTTCATGAAGCTTGTGCCTGTTAAAAATCATTATGTGCCACACTTAAAGATTGGCATCACATGAAGACACTAGGAAATAATCATGTTTCTGCTTTATATATTGCTTGTTAGTTTTTAAAGTTTTAGAGGAAGTCAGTGTTCTAAAATACTTTTGCCCTTTTAAGTGATTGTGTTTGACTTGCTTTCCACCAGAATTTTTTAAAGGAAAATGAACATGTTTCTACTTGTGACTGATTCAAGTAGAGACCTCTGTAAACAACCATTTCTCATAATACCTTGAGTTTGCTTTGAAGATTTATATGCTGTTTCATTCCCTAACACGACATTTGCATATGTTTGCCACATTACTCAGTGTCCATTGTATATCTGTAAAAAGATAACTTTTCACTTGTTAGTGACATTTCTAAGTTCTAATTTATTCTGTAGCTTGTTTAATACTTTCAAGAAACAAAATGATGATGCATAGTGGTTTTATTCTGCTTACAGTAAAGAATTTAATTTTTTTTTTAATTGTGCTTCTCTCTCACACTGTTTCAGTGCTAGTTAGTGACTTAAAGCAGGGTCCTCAAGCCTTTTCATTCCTTCTCAGCTCTGCTACTTGCAGATTCTTCCTAGGTTCTGTTATGCTTTTCCAATTCCAGAATAACATGGTAGTGATGAAAGTTGTCTTTGCGAGGCCTTGTTTTGCTTTGCTATACAGCTTAATAAGAGTCAACTCAGTACACTGTTAAAAGATTTTAAGATAATTTTCTGTAGTTAACAGCCGTTCTTGTTTTGTAGAGGGTGTGATTTGGTCCAGCAGATGGACATTCATGGTATGTTACGTTTGTGCTCTTTGGGGTCCTGACTTATCACAGTAACTCATTGAAACCACTGAAGTTAAACAGGCATAACACTGTAGTGACATAGTGATGAATTAGGTTTTTATTGTAGTTGTGCAGAGCAGTCCAGACAACTCCAGAGATAATAAGGTATATTGTTCTCAGAATTTAGGTCTAAATCTAAAGTCTTGTTCTGTAAGCTTTAACATTCTCAGCTTGATTGGTCAGTTATACTGAAGTTTTTCTGAGGTCACAGAATAATTCAGTCTCAACAGTTTAAACAACTTTTTTTTTTTTTAGTTGCTTTTAGTTATTAAGTATAGATTTCTATAGGACACTGCCACAACTGTTATATTGTGCATCTGCATGCAGCCAGAACACCTGGGGACCTCACTCAGAATAAAGAGAGGGTAGAGAGAGAAAGAATGAGCTATGTTTCTGTTTCTTACTTGTGGTCAGTTTTTAACTCTACCAAAAATGAAAGAATACAAACTTCCTGAGAACACTGAGAGGCAGAGTTGTTAATCTTACACAAAGTATTTAGCATCAGGTTGAATCTAACACATCTGGGTTTTTGGCAAAGGACAAACAGTACAGATTGCTTCAGTATGCCAGGCAACATCACTGATCATCTGATAAATCTATTTAGATTACAACTGTGCTGAGTACAATTCATGTCATTAATAGTAAAAATAATAGTAAAAATTGAAATATTTATGATGGACTTCTGAGGGCTTTAGAAATATGTGCCTCAATCTGTGAATAAGTAAGCATATGTGGAAACTTACCTTACAAACTTAAAGAGAAGAAACAAAAGTTTTCTTTTAGCACCAGCCAAAATCAATAGGGTAAATATAACCTGTTTACCATATATGTACGTGGAATATATCTGCAAAGAAAATAAGGTGTTATAGTAGAATTTGGCATGCCTGTGCTGGTCTAATTGAGCTAGCATAGATAAGAGCAGTAGTGTTGATTCACTGAGAAGACTCAGAGGAATGTTATTAGATCCATAAATCTAGGCCTTTTACTTCTTTGCCCCATCATGTAATCTGATGCCACAGCAGAACTCAAACCATATGCTGATATTCCCATCAAAACTGCACCAATCCTTGTATTACAAAATTACTTTTTTAAAACATTGTATGAACTAAGGGTCTTGCTGCAAGAAAATATCTTGCTGACATTCCTGGACTGAGCAGGAGGAAAGAGTCCATGCTGGTAGTCTACTGTCATACCTAGTTTTCAGTTTGCATAAAGTAGGGTATAGCACTTTGTTATGTCTCTTAGAGCATCCAACAATGTCCTGTATTTACAGATGTGAAGAAAACTAGTCTTTTAAGGCTCATTGTGTTGTAAATGGAGAAAGAACAAGACATCAGTCTTTCTTCAAAGGAAGGAAAGCTGAAGGCATAAAAGTTTGTCTCCTCATAGGACTATTTCTCATCATACTGCTAACCACAGCATGAAATAAATTCTGTCAACAGTCATTTTACTTCTTTGCATCGAAGAGCATTTCGTACAACTGGAAAAGGGGGCTGGAGGTATAGGTCTGTGGTTCTGCTGTGTCTGTCAGCTTAGATTGCCTTTAAAATACCCAATGATAGACGTAAAAAGCACAGATTATCCTGTATGTTTGTGAGAAAATGTAAAAGGTGCAAAGAGATATACACACAGGTGATTTTTCTATACCTGGAACAATTATATTTTATATGAAGAAGATGAAAAATGAGCAAGCTGCTATGAATGATTCACCTAAAAAACAAAAACAAGTTTAAAAAAACCCCACAAACAGCAGGAGGTTAGTCTGCTTTTCATTGTCAATCTGTGTTAAGCAACTCAGAACTGACAGTCATGAAGGGAAAGTGTTCCACTTCCTTAGGATACTGAGCTTCAATTGATTTTTGTTTAAGTTGTGAGGATTCAACACTTAAGACAGTTAATGTTACCTGCTCAAAAAGACATTTGCAGCAAGTTGAGGGGGACTTGAAGGACATTATGTGATTTGTCCTGGGTTCTGATTTCTCACCTAACATAAATTTACTGTCTGGGGACTTGGTCACTCAGTATGTGAGAAGCCCTCCTTAAGACTTCATTATAATGCAGAATCATAGAATCAAAGAATCATAGAATCATAGAATCATTAAGGTTGGAAAAGACCTAAATCATCGACGAGCCCAACCATTGACCCAACACCACCATGTCCACTAAACCATGTCCCTAAGCACCTCATCTACACGTCTTTTAAATACTT
>NW_008794407.1:524666-527119 GCF_000699145.1 Aptenodytes forsteri | reverse complement strand
GATAAAGATATTGAACAAGACCGGCCCCAGAACTGAGCCCTGGGGAACACCGCTCATGACCGGCCGCCAACTGGATTGAACTCCATTCACCACAACTCTCTGGGCCCGGCCGTCCAGCCAGTTTTTTACCCAGCGAAGAGTACACCTGTCTAAGCCTTAAGTAAG
The DNA here is from genome assembly GCF_000699145.1 of Aptenodytes forsteri. NCBI lineage: Eukaryota > Metazoa > Chordata > Aves > Sphenisciformes > Spheniscidae > Aptenodytes > Aptenodytes forsteri. The sequence continues at coordinate 526,954 of NW_008794407.1, read as the reverse complement.
GAATTAAGGAGGATGTTTCTAACACTCCAAAGCTGGAATAAAAAGTTCTTCTGAGCCCTCATCTTCTTCTACAGTCATCTTTGTATTTCTTTTATGTACCAGGTTAGTGGCTATTTTTGAATAGCTAGTGTCTGCATGAGCTCCCCTCCTACTTCTTCTTTATTCCTTAAATTTCAGGGTTTTGGTTCCACCTGGATGTGGAATAAGAGAGATTTTTGCAGCATTTCTTACATGGATCTTGTCAGGATCAATTCACAGATCTCTTAAAGCAAAAACCTTATAAAAGATGCTGTTGTTCTGAAGCTCTGTTTCCCTTTCTGGTAGTTTTCAAAGTCTTATCTTTCTACCTGTTTTGCTGCCATTCCTGGTTTTATTTTGGATTTTGCAGTTTTCTGTTTAAAACAAAGGCTTATGCAATCATGTTGTGTCTGTCTGTTTGCATGTGTTGTAATAAAAGACTGCTGAGTCATGTCTAGTGGTTTTCTCTTTTTAGCGCACACAAAATAATCAGCCCACAAACCTCCAGATCTGTGTGTGCAATTCCCCTGGCACTGCCAGCCTCTTGCCTATAAATTATTTTTTTTTTTTTCAGAAAAATGCAGCAGTTTGTGCGTGTACCATAGCACAATGTAATGTGTTGCTAATGTAATTAATTACATTAATGTGATCACATGTAATGTGATTAATATTCTTAACACCTTAAATAGCAAACTAAGAAGACTTTGTTTTCTCCACTGGAAAAATACTGTTACTATACCGTTCTTTTAACTGTACTGTAAATAGCAGGAATTACAAGCCTCAGTGTTGACTAGGTGTGCAATTGCATTGAATAGCAATGGGAAAAAGTTCAGCTTAGACTAAAGCAGTTTTCCTGCTCTTTATATGATTTAGAGACATTTTTATGCTTTTATTCACAGAAAGAATTTTGCAAATAAGAATCTGTTCTTTGGTGCTGAATGATTTTCAGTTTGGCTGTTGAATGGTTTTACTGATTCAGCATTAAGTAAAAATGCTGAATCCTGCAGGATTTTTTATTGTTTCTATCCACTACACATCACCTTTCCCACCAGTACCTTAGGGATGATATGAATGATATATAAATATATGGTTTGAAAATATTTTCCTTTGATGTTGAAGAAAGGACTCAGTGTGGGACCTGTGATTGCAACATTTTTTTCCGCTCTGAACTTACAGTTCAAGCAGTTCTCCTTTGTCTTCAGCATGAGGTCAGACTTCTGCTTCTGCTTTTGTACTTTTAATAGATACAGAACTCCTGAAACACATCCGTGAAATTCATTTTCTAAACTGAAGTAGTATTGTCAAACAGTCTGGTTTTAGCCAAACAGGCTACCCAGGGAACACTTGGACATTCAAAATGGTGAATCTAATGAGACAGTAAAGACATCTGACTTATGCCATGTTACTTGGGGAATAATATCAAAGGTGCTAAATAGCTTAACTCTAGGGATAATCCTGAACTTGTAAGAAATTGTTGTTGTTTTAAATGCTTCCAAACTTCCTTTTCTTACAAATCAAAAAACTTTCCTTTTTGTTAATTTCATATTTTTATTGAGAAGCTAACTCATCTGGATGTAGCCAAAAGAGAATGATGTTTCAGCAGTTTCTCATGAAATCTGATTTCACTATAGGCCACCAAATACTTGAATCACCATGAGCGCTAGCTGCTCCCCAATATCTGCTGTTTGCCATAACCCTGTATTCTCCCTGTTGCATAATCCATTGTTCTTACATTTGCTGACCCCGTGCATTTATTTATATTTAAATAACTATAGTATCCCTGAGCAGGACATATGAAATTTTTGTGAAACATCAGGATTACATTATTATTGTTGCTCAGATACCTCTTTTTGGTTACATTACCCTATGACTTACTGTCATGATTTAACCCCAGCTGGCAACTAAACACCACCCAGCCGCTCACTCAGTCCCCCGCTCCGGTGGGATGGGGGAGAGACTCGGAAGGGTGAAAGTGAGAAACCTCATGGGTTGAGATAAAGACAGTTTAATAGGCAAAGCAAAAGCCACACACACAAACAAAGCAAAACAAGGAATTCCTTCACTACTTCCCATCAGCAGGCAGGTGTTCAGCCATCTCCAAGAAAGCAGGGCTCCATCACACGTAACGGTTACTTGGGAAGACAAATGCCATAACTCCGAACATCCCCCCCTTCCTTCTTCTTCCCCCAGCTTTATATGCTGAACATGACACCATATGGTATGGAATATCCCTTTGGTCAGTTGGGGTCAGCTGTCCCGGCTGTGCCCCC
>NW_008794407.1:495494-524630 GCF_000699145.1 Aptenodytes forsteri | reverse complement strand
CCCCCAGCCTACTCGCTGGTGGGGTGGTGTGAGGAGCAGGAAAGGCCTTGACTCTGTGTAAGCACTGCTCAGCAGTAACAAAAACATCCCTGTGTTATCAACACTGTTTTCAGCACAAATCCAAAACAGAGCCCCATACTAGCTACTATGAAGAAAATTAACTCTACACCAGCCAAAACCAGCACAGTTATATAGTGTAAGCTTTCTGTGGAGCATTTATTTTCTATGAAACTTGCAGAAAGACCCACTTATATAGGGCATTACTTCACCAAACCCTATTCCTTCTAGTCATTTTTCAGGTTATGTTTTTCATGGATGGCAATATTGAACAGTTTAACACAATTTCTTCTTTCTTCCTATTTATTGGTTTTTCATTAGCGATCAGGGTTACAGGAAAAAGAAAGGGATTAGCTGAAAAGTAATGGCTAGAAGGAACAACTGAACTCATGCATGTGGGAAAACACAAGCAAAAGTGTTTTTTTTCCCCAGCAATGTGGTATTGCAGGGCTGTTTTGGTTTTGGTTTTTGGTTGTTGGGTTTTTTTTTTTTTCCAAGGGAAGGCTCAGATGTATGAGAAAAACAGTAATAGCCTTAGCAAAAGATTTGCTTTATCAACCAAAAATTATTGGAAAATGTGCTTTGCAGTAACTATGTTCCAAAAACAGAAAAAGCAGGTTAAATACCAAGAAGAAGAAAAAAAGAATAAAATACATTCATAAATATTTCAGTGAAAAAAAAGAAGCCAACGTTTTACTCATATCTTTAGCCTTTGTAATATCTTATTTCCTAAATGTTTGGTTAAGTCACTTTTTATTTACAAGAGTATTTGTGGGGGAAAAAATGAAGAGATTTCAAGAGATACTTGAAAATTCATGACACTTTTACTGGTTTTAGAAATAATTTTAGAAAGTCTTTTATTATCTACACAATATATTTTAAAAATTAGGAGTATGAGAATTCTTTTAAAGCACAAATTGTTATTAAATTAATGTGATCAGTGAGATAGCAATAGTTAATAACAATTTAAAATAGTAAATAGCAAAAATTCAATATTGGAAAATGAACCAGGGTTTAAAACCTGATGTAAAAATGCACTTAAAATTGCAAAGAAGAGAAAGAATATCTATCTACAAATAATTTATAAGCAGAGGAACAGATTCAGTTTTGAAAATGTTCACATCTTTGAGTATATCTGAATAGGTATGCTCATGTATGGTTTATGAATGTCTCTGCTCTGTAAGAATTCCAAATCTACTACGATAGTGTGCATGACACATTGGGACTTCCACTGAAACCAACTAGCATCCTCTGGGATAAACTCTTCTTAACCACTTTTTTTCCTTAACCACTTTTTTTTCTTTGTGTTCAATGAAATGAATTTGTACGTGTAATGCTATAAATGAACCTGACTTATTTAAGAATGATGGCGTAACACATCCTAATGATGTCCCTGTTTTCTTTTGAAGTTGATAGAAAAGCATCATTATCTAGAAATTTGTAAAAGGTAAAAGAGCCTTCAGATTTCTTTTTTTTTAATGTTTTAAAGCAAGGTATTGCAAGAATATATAAATGTGGAATATTTATTTTAATGGGATTATATGCAAAAAGGGTTCTCGTTCTGTAAGAAAGAGTCTTACAAAGTGGACCTGTTAATCTTGACATGCAGTATCTACATCTATATACAAAATCCATTGAAAATTCAGTAAACACACTGAAGGCACAAGATAAAAGTTGAAAGTTTCAGAAGAAATGGGAATTACACACACTACCGAGCACAATAAATCAACAATAAAGAAATTGTTGTATAAAAATAAACTCTTTTTCAAATACCCTGAATGCAAGTAAGCTATATAATATATAACAGAGAGATAACTGGAATGCACTGCAATCTAGCTTAAAAAAATAAATCTTGTAAATTCTTAAGAGTGACGTTATCCATTCCCCATAAGTCTTGGAAATGATGACACACCTGGATTTCCAAGTATCAGCTGAAAGAAACAACAGCAGTCTCAACAACATAGTGTAAAATAAAGCTCTCTACTATTTTCACTTTTTAACTACTTTTCTTCTTGAAGGAAGTCAGGAGACATTCATAGCCTGTAGAGGAGGGAGGAAGTAAGGGTATAAGGACAGATATACTGTATGAAAGCAAGAAGTCTGCCTAGCCCACTATTTTGTGGCCAAAACTAGAGGCCTAGAGAAGATGATGAAACAGTGTAAACATACAGTGATGCATCCTCAGGATTTTCCAGGCTAAAAAGATTAAAGATTTGGAGATTCCATGCATTATAAATGATGTCTTTGGGTTTACTCATATAAATATTAGTGGGTTTTACAGCGCACTCTTGTTCCATTAATTTATCTAATTGATTAATGAACTCATAGCATCTTGCAGCAAAGAATTCCTCAGCTTAATTCCAATGTGCCAGGAAAACCACCTCCGTCTGATTATTTTGAACCTGCCACCTCCTAGCTTTAACTGATGTTGTCATTACCTGTACTGGAGGAGAGTGAAACATATTTCTTAATTGCCTTTTCCATGCTGCTCATGATTTTCCAAATCTCTACCCTCTTCCTCTTTCCACTCTTATTTTTCTCTCTTTCAAGATTTAGAAACAAATGAACGAACGAACGAACCCACAACACCTATGTATAGAAGAAGTGTTTGATACGGAATTCATTCTAGACCTTTGATCATCCTTGACACCCTTCTCTGAGCCATTTCCAGTATTATCTGTTTTCTGAGGAGAAAAGACAGGAATGCTACAAGGTCTTCAAGATGGGAGAGAGACATGGATATATACAATGACAAAATAATGATCTTTTCTCTCCTAATAAAGTGCTTGGATTGATGCAACAACAAGGAGACAGCATAAACTACTCTGAAGCTCATGACATCTTCCAAGGATCTTCTTGTGCCTGGTGTTAAATGAGCCTATCACATTGAGTTCCTAATTATAAATTTTTTGTAGGAGTGGAAACTTGTTCAATTTCTCTCTATCTACAGTGATATATCACGTTGTTCTTATTGAAAACTTGGGTCCTATTCATTTCAAATACAAAATGTCGTGCCTAAATTGTAGCTCTGCAAGTTTCCCAGTCTAGCAGTTTATTCTCAGACCAATTTTTATCTATAATTTCAAGTGATGCAGATATTTCACACTCCCAAAGTGTAGTTGGCGGCAGCGGGGGCAGTCACACTTGGAACTAGTTGGTACAAAATGGTTTCAGAAAAGACATGCTAAACACCAGGTGAATGTTCATGGTTTCAGGAATAGCTGAATACACTAAGGTAATTTCTTTGGTAATTCCCCCATGATCCCCCTCAAATTGTCAGTCCACCTCCTCTGAGAGTTAAAATAGGACAAGTTTTGTTCTGACAGCTGTGCTTTGTCAAAAACAGCAAGTTTGGGAGCTTTGAAGTTAGGCTACTTTTTGCTCAGTTACACTAGAACAAGAATATGTAGCCTTACCCTTAGAGAAGGTGCACAGTCATCTTGCAGTTGTGCAGCAGTACAATGTAAGCGAAATACTATCTGTGACTATAGCCATATTTCATGAGGAGGGCTAGCTCTGTTTGAATGACACGTTATACAGTATTAGACAAAAATGAATATGTCACATCATCTAAGCGTATAAAACATGCAGAAGGGGCAGAGAACATATGGCAAACTTCTCTGTGTTACCTAAATGCCTGAGTTCTTAGCTGTGCCAGATTTGATGTGGCTTAGAATAATTCAGTAATGAGCTTTCTTATGCACACATTCACACACACACAAACCAGTAACATCCCACAGTACTGATATTTTCTGTTATTAGACACGCTCAGGCTCAGAAAGCCTTTTTTCTAGAAACACAGCATTGCTACTTCTCTACTATATTTTTAAAGGGTTTCTTTTTCTCCTGGTGACAGAAAATAAACTGACTTTTTATTTAATATTTATCGAATTGTATGTTCTTTTAGTTGGTACATAATTTTTTCTGATTTTTAGATTGCCAGATTTATTTGTATTTAATCATTTAAATCCTTTAAGCCTGCTGCATCAATTAGGATTAATGTCCTTGCTCTGTCTTATAAAACCACATCCAAAGATGAACTGTTCTTAGGAGAATCTGTGACAGAGTGGTTCCAGGGACAATTATTTACTACATCAACCATTTATGTCTGAGTCACCGTAGGTATCTCAAGGGGCACTGACTGATGCACTGAAGACTGAAGTCACCAGCTTCACAGTTTTGCTATCTGTACATGTTGTCCTTAAATCATAAGGAAGTATTTCATTCCCTTGCTGCTCATGACTTTCTATGGCACGGACCTGTCTTGTTTTTGTTCGCATCTCAATAAGGTTGTTTTCTGATTGTACTTTAAGTTGTAAAAGTGATTCTTTTTTCCTACTTATAGAGTCTTTCTGTAGGCCTCCTAACCTAATAATCTGAAGGCAGCCATATCTTCTGTGCCGATACATTATTTATAATCTAATAATGTTGTTGTTTGTACATAGTAACAGATGGTTTGGCCTTTCTCACCTAAAATTTAATATTTATTTAGGTTTGTTTTCAACAGAGTTTTATTACTTTGTTTCTGCAAGGCAGAGGACATTTTTTAATTTTTGTTTTAGAGCTGCAAAGAGAATCTTTTTAAGCTGGAGCACTTTTTATAGCACTCTTTTCACACCAGCCATCATACCTCCTCTAACTCCCTTCTGTCCTTCCTTTTCTGGCCTTCATCGCCTCAGAAGAGGGGCCCTCTCCCAAAGTCCGATTTCACAGTCTCACACGTGTTCCATTCCATTCACCAGATCAAATGCTTCAGAAGAAGGCAGAAAACCCTGTATCTTTGCTGCTGTAACTGATGCCGATTCCCCACCTGACCCCAGCTTAAGGAAATCTACCTTTCATATTGGCTTATCTTTTTGCAGCCACAACTATAATATTAATACAAGCCATTAAATGAGCCAGCTTGCAAGAAACTCAGAAATGAACTTGAGCAGAGGGAGGGGTCATGCTCTAAGAGCAAACTTTTTTTTCCTTTTTTTTTTAATAGACCAATGTGATTGTTCACATTATTGGGTAACACTAGAAGTAAGACTTCAACACTAATACCAAATATTGACTTAAGAGAAAACTGAAAAATTTAGCAATGCTTTATGGCCAAATTAGAGTTTTTGTTGCTGTTGGGTTTTTTTACCGGCCTAGAAAGTAATGGATTTTTCTTTTTTTTTTTCTCATGAGCTTTCTATTGGCTATTACTTTAAGTCATAATAAATCAACTTGCTCCATTAGATCAAGGGAATGTTTTAAGGCATGATTTTGAGAATGTTAAGAACAAGACCTTAATTTTATAGGCAATGATGCCTGGCTCAAACCGAAATTAGAAAAGGATATCAGTTGAATTCATATTTGATACACTAATTTACAAAATTATTTCACAAGGGAATATCATTAAAATTTGCAAAGTCTTTATTTTTGGAGTTTTGTGACTGTCCGTCATAGTGGCTTCTGCTTCTAATCTTAATGAGTAACATATGTCAAAAATATTTACCACCATGAGTTTCCTACTTTTAACATGCTTGCTCTTTGCTTAAACTTAGCTGTCATGCAAATGGGAAGAATAAGAAAAGATGTAAGAAAAATGATTGCAATTTTCTTCCTCCCACAGACTAGTGCTTTGCCCTGTGAGCTCTTTGTACTTCATACTGTCTAGACTCCATAAGAGTAATACTAGTCTTTCTAAAGAGAGACTTGTTTGCCGTTATTTGTCCTGTGCTTTCTTTTTCCATCTGTTTGGGTGTGAAGTGCAGGCATCAAGCTATAAAACTGTAGATAATATTTTGTCATTTGAATGCAAGTTTCCACTTTTTCAGTTTAAATTGAAAATGTATGTAGAAATTCATTTATTACCCCAAAATGGTTCAGCTGGTGGCAAATTGTATCCAAAAGTAGATGACCATAACAACCAAAGTCTGTCTCTCCAAATCTGTTATTCCTGTTTGTTCACACATGACTTTGATTATCAGTGAGTTCTCTTAATATGATCTTTACTCGTTTACAAGAAAAACAGGATTCATGAAAGTAATAAAATGCATTTTGTCCTTCATTATATTATTGAGAGGATGGTTTAATCCTGTTACATTTCTAAATCGAGGCAAGATGTAAATTTTAAACATGCCAAATATAATATTTCTTGTTTGCTACTTATTCAGCCTTCATTTTCTGATAGATTATTTGCCCACCCATACAATTCAGATGAGGCAAAAAAGAGTGAGGTTTTAGTTTCTATAAGGTATTACGCAGTGGAAGATACTGGTTTTGTAATGTCAGTTCTGATACTGTAATCGTTACTTTGTGAATTATGTGAATTAGCTTTTGCTACAAATTTTATATTTACATTTATCTCAGTGTTTAGATCCTGCTGAAGATTTAAAAAAACATAAATATTTTGGATATCATGTATGGTTTTTACAAATCTGGCAAGTCATAATGCACTAAGAAGGCTTTGAATAGCAGTTATCTTTTGAAATTGAATCATTATTTTGCATCCTTCCCTCTTAAAAATATATTTTAAGTGCTATTTTATAGCTCTTCCTGTCCTTCAAATTAATACATTTGAATCCGGTAAATCAAAGGTGACACAAAATTCATAGTGGACTAGGTGAAGCAATTAATAACAGTGCTTTTCCTAGATTGGTAATAGCTTAAAATAACCATTAGTATGCAAAATAAAGCCAGCCTGGTAAGAATATAGAAAAAACAAATAAAACCTGGTACATAGTCAATGGGAAGGATTTAATTAAATATTTGCAAAGAAGTCATAGCAGATTGACTGGAAAACTATCAACTGGAAGGTCCTCAGATACAGAATAAATGTTTACTTATAGAATGTGTCATTCCTGACTTCCTAATATGTTATGCTTTTTGCATAATTTATTTTATTTGTGTCCTTATTTATACATAAGTATTTTCTGCCTTCATTACACCATTGGTAAAATTGACTTAATATTTCTGTTTCTTTCTCCTAGGTGTCAAAAAGATGATCCTGGAATATGTTTTTACAGATAATGAATTACAAACAATCTTAAATTTCTCTCCATGGCTATAGGTAGATAGATCTCCACTTCTACTACGCAAAAAAACCCCAAAAACTGATAACTAAGATAAACAAAGTAGAAGCAGGTATTGGCAGCCTGCTTTAATTTTCAACAGATTCCTGGTGCTATCTGGACAGTGAACACTTCAGCAAGGCTAATGTATTTACTGAGCAAATCGGTAAAAATGAAAATAAACTGTAGAGTTAGTGGATATATACAGCGTATTAGACAAGTTAAAAGACAGGAAACTAGTTGAAAATAGTCAGTCTTCATGTTGAAAGTGGTTAGCAGTGAAGTCATGCTAAGGGGTCGATACAGGTATATGTAAAATCATGAGAGGCTGGAGAACATTAATAGGTGTCCTGGTTTCGGCAGGGATAGAGTTAATTTCCTTTCTAGGAAAATAGGGAAAAACTCTTCACTTTCTGTTCCAACACAAGAAATAGATGATGTCACCTGAATGTAGCTAATGGTAGGTTCTAAACAAAATAAGGAATAACATTTTTTATAGAACATGGAGTTAAACTGTAGAACACTTTGCCACAGCTCACTGGGGATACCAAAAGTAAACATGGCAGATAGAAGTCCAGTATGGGTTTCTGTTTGTGTAAAAGTGATTTAATGAAAAGGAGTTAATAAAAAGAAAGCATATTCTAAGAGTTGTGGGATAATACACTGTACATCTTCTCTTGTACCTCCCTGGAGTGTTTTGGGCTAATAACAAGATAAGTGACCATCTCTTATTTATGTCATTATTCATAGTTTGGCCATTGTTTACACTGCAATACAGTGCAATTTGGGTAAAACAGTGCTGTTTGATAGTGGTAGTATCTAAATAGCTCCCAGTGCATACACTTTTTTAACATCTGTAGATTCGCAGTGTTGCATTTATACATTGCTAAGTCTGTAAGCTCTTGTGGCACTGCACCTTTGGTGGTTTATTGACTGCTGCTTAGGGAAAATGATCTGCTATAGAATTGCTGGAGGATATTTCAGTTCTGCTACACTGCAATACCTTCAATTTCTACAGTGCAGCAGTACTTGCTGTTTACTAAAATTTATTACTTTTAGCTTTTTTGGGTACCCTGAGTATTTTCTCCATTTTCTTATTTCATATAAAGATAACAGTTAAGAATTTTCTTGTTTAAGAACGTGGAAGATTTTTTGTTTGTTTGTTTGGTACTCTTCTAGCTACACGATTGCACCACTGCTGATCGCTATCATACAATGTATCAGATAAACCATTGATATAATTCTGTTGGGTAATTGCTATGCTCCTGATGCAGGCATATACAAAAGTATCTATATTTATAATATATCTATATATACTATAAAAGTATCTATATTTATAATGATTAATCATAGTATACTACCTTCTCAGAAGACAGAGCTTTGAAAAATAGTTTTATAGTTACTGAGTATGAAGTGTACAGTCATTATGTAAATTACTTCCCTTAGCAAATAAAAGTTTAGGGATTTACATAATTGAGATATATCTGCAGTTATGGATCAGTAACTGTATAGCACCCTGTCAGAGTGATGGGATGAGACTAATATGCTTAAGTATAACCTGGAACAAATTTGGGTCTATTCAACTCATCATTGTCCTTTTCAATTTTCTAGTCAAAACTACTGATAAAAAATTTTGAGGAGGAGAAGGAGGAAAAAAAAGAAAAATATTTCTGCTGTTGATCCAGGACATATCTTAGCTGTACTGTTTGATGTAACTAGCCTTTTTGATAGGCTTTGGACAGTCAGTTGACCTTTTTCTCCTAATACCTCCCAGCATTCGTGTACTTCAGAAATGATGGCTTTTTGCTTGCTTTAGCTATACTTATTCTTATGAACACAGTGTTTATTATCCTTCTCACTCTAATGTCAAATTGAAAGGCAAACATTTGCTGTGCTATTGCCATCTCCTTTCAATATATCAAAGGCTTAAACTATGAACTCTGTATATACTTAAGGCACCTAAGCATATGAAGGGAAGTTGGATATCGCTGTTCTTTGTCAAGCTAATACCAGCCAGAGAGCAGACAATAAGGTCACTTCAGGTAAGATCAGTACAATTGATCTTTCTTTATTGCTTTGGGTGGGCTCAGTGACATCACTAAGGGAAAGAAATGCAGTTGACCAGTGGCTGTTATAACCTATGAAACAGGAAAAGTGTTGTGGATCATAAGTAGAGCAATAACAGTTTTGCCTAGAAATGGAAATTCAATTCTCAACTTACAGTTAATGAGACCATTAGCGTGTTCTCCATAGTTCTGAACACTTAGAGGCTGTTGCGCTGAATTCTAACTGATTTGTATCATTATGTTCTGTAAATGATGGAAATTAGCATAAATCGCCTGAAATGTGCCATTTGAAATGCAGTGCAGAGTGATGCTGAGGATATTGTGTTTCCACTTTGCAAAGCATTAGTATATAATGACTTTGTATCCCTTGTGCTAATATTCCATGTATGTAAATGTTAAATGCTGCCAACAAAAATTATAAAGTAGAAAAGTTTGTTTGCTTTATGTTATATTCATCCTGGTAATGAGGGATAAATTGTGTTGGGCAGCAAAAACACTGCTGGTTAAAGAGGCACAAAATGCATGAATAGAAAGTATAGTTCATACAGTTCCATATGGTGTCTAAACTCAGTGTAGGGAATTTAACGGTAACATATTTTTCTAAGAAGTGGTGTTTGTGATGAAAAGGAGTCTAATGTCAACATTTTTCTCTTAGGCTTTGGGAGTAAGGCAAGGAATCATAAGCTGGCACACAGTTCTTTATAGGTAATTGCTTGTTACTAAAGTTTCTCTTGGAGATAGCTTGAAAAAATCCTTGGGAAAAAAAATGTCATCCATATATAGTGTGCCAAGTGGTCCACCTGCTTGTTTACTTTAACCAGATTAAGGAGAAAGAAGTTTAGATTATTTTCACATATGCTTAGGAAATTTGTAATGGTTTAAAAAAAAAAAAGTGAAGTGGGTTCAATGCTCTGAAGAACAGTGATTGTGCAGTTATCATACAGGGTTGATTTATCTTTGATTACATTTGGACTGGTGCTGCATAAAGCAAAGAACAGTCAGTGAATCTTTTCATGTAATAATAGAGAAATTTGAACACTCCTCTGAAATTTTAGATTCATCCTCTTTCATCAACCTGCTAAGATCCTCTTTAAAATATTTCATTCATCATCAAGACTCCTTTATTTTAAGTTCCTTTGCCTCACCCTCCCAACCTATGATAAGGAAAAGATAGGAGAAAGAGAAAGACAATTTTGTCTCCACTCCTTAAAACTCTGAATACCTGCTCTGTGCACAAAAGTATGTATTTAATTGTACAGGCTTATCACAAGTTTCTATATACTACTAGCTGCTCACCCACCTATAATTTCTAGCAGACATACCAACCATTTTCCTCCAGAGTTAGCTCTATCTTAAAAAACTGTGAACATGAATCTCTGCATAAAGTCTCTTCTGTTTTCTCAAAACCTTATGGAACAAATATTCTTGCCTTCAAATTGCATATAAAAGCAAGCTGTTTATACTTGAAACCTCAGGAAAAAAATGATAACACTTTCTGCATCAAAACATGAGTTAAAAATATTTTCCCTTTCATCTAGCTCTCCTGCTAACATTGAAGCAATGCACCCAATACTATATATTATAAGTTACTGAGTTCCTATTTTGCCAAATATTTTAGCAATGTGAAAAAAATCTTTACTGATTAGCACTGCTGATGAATCCCATATTTCCATAGCTTTCCGTATTTCCCCTTTCATTCTGAAAGGTTTTAATGTTGTATATTTGTTACAATATAAAATTCTTCAGCACAAAGTCTGATTTACTTGATATGTGTGGCTTTGATTGCCTAAAACTGCAGTTCTCATTTACTAAAAAGTTAATATAATTTTTAATGCACTACTACATATTTTAAAAGAAACAGACAAAAAGTCATCTAGGGAACACGTACTAAAAGTTTAGTCTCCTCATATCCATTTGGAAGGCACAATATACCTAAGACTCGGTTTATGAAATCGTTTTAGTTGTTACTAACAGTGAGAGAATGTGTTCTTGCTTCTTCTATTCTTTATTACATAGATAGTACTTGTTCCTTGTACTCTTTGTCACACAGGTAGCACTTTGAAGATGTGAGGTGAATGTTCTTGGACAAAAATATTGGAAATACGCAGCAACTTTGTCCATAAGACTTCATGCTTCATACTCACTACAATATTACTCAACAGTGTCTGATATATGAATTTCTTTCTTTGTCACCTAGTGGAAGTGTATATAGTTGTTCTTCACTTTTGATAGCTGTATTTTTTCCAAGGATCTTAGATACATGATTCATTTTACTGGTTCCTATTTTGATTTTAAATTTTGATTGGGTAGCTTTTCATTTTCTTCCTATTTCAGAATAGCCTGATAGTCTCAATAAGGACTCAGACCTTCAAAAACAAACAAACAAACACACAAAAATAAAATAATTTTAAAAAACCAAACAAAATCCAAAAGTCCAATGGAATGAAGCTTCTTTACTTTTTATCTGACTATAATTTATGTTTTAACAGCTACAAGTAAAAAATATTGTTGAAAATACTGTATAATTCTCTATAAATTGTGATTTAATATAAAAGTGATACTCTTAATAGCCTCCCGAAACATTATATGTTTTTTCCAAACTTTATAATTAAAATTTCTTGGAGGAGTCAACAGGCATCTGGATAAGAAAAATCTTTTTAATATAGCCTACTTGAATTTACTAATTTTTTTTTAACAGGCTCTCACCAAAACCTCTCAAGGAAACTTGATAGCTGAAGCATGAGAGGGAAAGATTAAAAAATAGAATTAAATCAATTTAAAAATTGGTTAAGTGATTAGAAATAGAAGGAAGAAGCAAAGGTCAGTTCCCATCATGAAGGAAGTCCCACAAGAATCTGTAGGGACCTGTGCCATTAAAGAGTAAAGCTCGTAAAAAAGGACTCAATAGTGAGATGGTAAGTTTTTCTGACAATACCAAGTTATTCAGGATAGTAAAGAAAAGCTGGCTATCAAGAACTGCAGAAAGGCTTTACAAGACTGAGCATTAAAGTGGCAGGTGAAATTTACTGCACATAAATGCAAAAGACCTTACAGTGGGCAAAACAATCCCAGCTTCACATATAAAACAATGGGTACTAATTTAAGTTATTACTGTAGAGGACAGGTTATGACAGACAGTTTCTTGAAAATTCAGCTCAGTGATGTCACTTGTGGTCACTTGATGAGAATTAGTCATAGTCATAGAAGCAAATCAAATTCTAAAAGTTAGTAGGAAAGAAATAGAGAAGAAAATTAAAGACAATGATGTATTATTGTACAAATCCATGATCCACCTGCCTTTTTGGGTGCCGTATACAGTTTCTTAACTAGTCCACTCATCTCAAAATGGATATATTAGAACTGGAGAAGGCTCAGGGCAAGTTAAGAGGTATGACTGAAGGTGTGTATGTAAAAAAGAATTAAATAAAATCATTCTGCTTAACTGAAAAGGGTCTATACATTCCCTGATAAAGGGGGCTAGAAAATCATGAGTGAGGTAGACATCATGGATCAATTATCTGGTGTTACTTACCGTGAAGGCACGAAGGGGATATCAAATAAACTAGAAGGAGGAAGGTATAAAATGTCTGCTCTCATGCTCTATTAATTATTTTAATTAATAAGAAGATAGATTATATAATTAGTGTAATTATTATTATGTCTAAGAGTCCTAGCTATGGATCAGTGTATGTCTAAGTGTATGAAAACAGAAAAACAACTTCCTCTTTTTGTAAGATAGTAATCTTCTCTCTGTATTTCTGGATGGTGAATACTCCATGTCCCCACCATACTAAAGGTCACTAGTCTTCATTTTATTGTGAAAATGTTTATCTCTAAACTGTTTTTAAAATTTCTTCCTAAAGATTTAGAAGAAGTTCCTACAGCTTTGATTTCCTTTATTGTCTGAACTGATTGTAATGATATGTTTTAAAGTCCTGAAATGAATGTAAATTAAAATTATAACCAAAATAGCAAGAATGATTGATCTCAGTTGAAACTGTAGTCATATTTATCCAGTAAGTGTATGGTAATTTTACAGTATCATACTGAATTCATAACAAGTTATTGATTTGCATGCAGACAATTTATGCATTTGGAAGCTGATTGTCTGCACATGTTGCACTGCTACAACACCAGTTAGCAAGACACTGATAATAAACTTTGATATATTTGAGTGATAATACCAAGTGTTCAGGAATTTCTTTTGTCTTCATCCATGCTGTTGTAGGCTAGCAACTTTCAAGAGATGTTTTAGCACCTGTGTGTCTCATCTGGCCTTTGAGGAGTAACACATGACAGCAGACAAGCTACTGGCATATGGCTGTCATTTAAAAGGTCTGAGCTAGATAGTTGCATTATACTATCCTTTTATAAGCACCAGTGCATACTAGGATCTGTGGTTCGTTCTTCAGGACTCTAAATTGAACAGAAATTAAACAAAAGATGTAGTTTAAGTACTTGCAACATCAGAACATGTGGAATTCAAGTGGTCTCAATCTTAGATATCCATCTAAAGGAATAAGAAGTATGCAGACATCTTTTTATTCCCTTGTGTGGTGCTCTTCAAAACCACCAAATGTGATTTCTTAAGTCCAAATTTATTCAGGTCACCATATGCCACCATAACGGTTTGATACTTCAAGTGCTGGGTGAGGAAAGACACGTTCCTTGAGTTCAGCTGTGTTGTGTCCTTTCAATAGAATTTGGGAAGTATTTTGAATAACAAGGATAGGCTTAAACATTTTCCCTCAATAAAATATTTTCTATCTTTTTAAAGTGGTATTAAGTGGCAAGTATTGCTATTTTTAAGGTCTTGTGCAGTTGAAATGGAAGGGGCCTGCAAAAGGGACAAAGCTGCATATTACTTCCCAACCCAGGTAATACATCAGACTGCTCAAGAATGAGTGGGAATTTGCACAGAGTAGGTGAGGTGATTTGCCAATCATGGCTTTTAACAAGGTGGAGGAGGAGACAGATATTTTTTTTCATACCAAAAAACACACATAAAATATAAGCAGAAAGTCAAGAATGCAGTTATAAGAACAAAAGGGAAATTAGCTGATAGTACCTGTGGCTCCGTACTAATCGGAAAGATGTTTCTAATTGTGAGTAAAGATGGGTGTCCTTGCTGACAGCTTCCTACTGTGTTCATGGAAATAGAACTTGGTACGTCCTTAATCCATAAACAGGATTGCCTTGAATCCACTTCCCATTTATCATTTCCTAATGCTTGCCTGCCCCCAAATTTGTAGTTGACTCATAGGTTAATAACCTAACTCGTTGATTAATAACCCATGTTCTGTGAAATAAACACACTTTATGGCTTTATCAGACTTTTCTTTTTGATTGTCCTATTTTTAGGGTTCAGGTGGATTATTTTATTTCAGCTCTTTTTTAGCAGTGATTTTGAACATTACTACTAAAATAAGGAACTTGTAATGTTTTCCTGATGGTGTTTACTGAGCCGTACCTTTAAAGCTTTAGGAATGGTTGCTGAATGCCAGTGGGAGCTGTAAGAGGTCATATCTACAGTTTCTCCTGGCACTTTATAGGATCGCATCATCTTTATAGTTCTCAAAATGTGGGTTTACATAACATGCTCTTAATATTCTATGAGTGTCCTGGTTTCAGCTGGGATAGATTTAATTTTCTTCCTAGTAGCTGGTACAGTGCTGTGTTTTGGATTTAGGAGAGAACAATGTTGATAAGGCACCGATAAGGCACCGATGTTTTAGTTGTTGCTAGGGAGGGCTTACACTAGTCAACCCAAACTGGCCCAAGGGATATTCCATACCATGTGATGTCATGCTCAGTATATAAACTGGTTAGCTGGGGGAGGGGTGACCGCTGCTCAGGGACTGGTTGGGCATCAGTCGTTGGCTGGTGAGCAATTGCATTGTGCATCACTTGCTTTGTATATTATTATTCTTATTATTACTATTATTATTATTATTAGGATTTTATTCTATTTCAATTATTAAACTGTTTTTATCTCAACCCATGAGTTTGCTCAGGTGCTCAGTTGCCAGCTGAGGTTAAACCACGACATATGAGACAAGGATTTAAAACTTCTCAATACATCTCCCACACAGCCAAGCTCAAAATTAAGGACCTGCTTCTACAAAGTCTTTTCATCTTGCTATCCATTAACATTCATCAAAGATCGGGACAGTCTGTATGTCTCTAAAGGTATTTGGTTCTTCACGATGAGTACTGTACTTCAGAACCAGAGTTTTATAGTTCTTGCATATTTGGATCCACTGTGCATCTTCCTGGAGGACATTATTCTAAAATTATTCCTTTCTCTTCTGTACTTTCAAAACCATTGCCAAATACTCACCCCATTTTTGTAAGGAAGCCAAAAAACTAGATTGCAAATGTATTTTCCCATTTTAAGGGAATCATTTTAAAACTGATTTGCTTTTATTTAGCATGCATGTTGTATTTTCTTTTTATAGTCACTGACTATCTTCAGAAATATCCACTGGGCTGGCTGAGCTGTGCTCCCAGTACCCAGCCAGACATCAAAATGGACTATTTATTCCAGAAGCCCAAAAGTGTATGAGCCAAGTAAGCCCCATTTTATTCCAAAAATATTCAGAGATAAATTGTTATGAAAAAAAAAAATCCTAAAGCCAGATGTGTGTTTTCATTATCTTAGCAGAATAAGAGTTAACTTAAAAAATACCTCATTAATACCTCCAAAATTGTAAATTTGAAAGTTCAGTTGTCTGATCAAAAAATCTGTTTTCATTCATTTTACTGACATACAGAAAAAAAAACCCCAAACAACAACAAACCACTAAAAGCAATAGTTGTGAATACCTATAGACAACTGGAATATCAGCCTTAATTGTTCTTCAGATTTCTTTTTTCTTCAAAAAATTATATAGGGCATTATAAAAGGCATGGAAAAATGTTTTTTGTCGGTTTGTTTAAGGGAAAAAAGTCTCATCATAACATTTGCCTTTTTTACGTCACATATAAACCCCAAAAGCTTGGGATGATTTTGGAAGTGTAACTTGAAGGACTGCAACAGGCCATCTGGGATGAAAGTGTCTGGGAAACGTGAGATAAAACAAAGTACCAGCATTTCCACTGCCCATGTGTATGTCTATGTTTATAATACATATGGTAACATTTGTAGCAACTGAAGTAAAAGTCAGCTGTATTTGAAAAAGGAGGAAAGATAAAAGCAAAGAAATCTTTTCTTGAAGATCTGAAAATCTTCATAAAACACCAAGAATTTTGCCACACATTAAGGGGATTCATGAAATTACCCTGGAAAAAAGCTGACATAAATATTTTCAGTTAGCAATTGAAGGTCAAACATAGATACTTTGGATCATGTATTGGTGCTGAAGTGCTTTTTTCAGGGGGACTGAGGCCTTATCCACTTCAGCAGCGTATCCAATGAGGGCTACAAAATGCCAGCCCTGGTGACTGCAGTCAGGCACATTAGAAGATGGCCAGTGTCACCTTTCCTGGCTGATGATCTGTCTCATTTTCCAGAATACAAAGTGTCTTGACCTCATTTACTTACAGTGAAGAAAAAAATGAAAGCTGTGAAAGGGAACCACAGGTCTTTTTAAGAAAATGATGACATAAACAGGAAAATTGCAGTTAGTGGTAGGACAGGCATATTAGGCAGTTCCTGGTCAGCTTTCAACCACTGTGAAAGACTGGTTCTGGTGGCACCTCTCCAGCTGAGAATCATCATGAAGACGGGACACTCAGGCTGTGTGCGTCCACTTCCCTTCTCCCCACCCACTGCAAGGGATTTAGCACAAGAAGAAGAAAGCATTTCAGAGGGAGAACGGTCAAGCTTCAGCAATTGCCTAGACATGTTTGGGAAAGCAGCTACACCTTCATTGAGGCTACAGTGCTTCACAGCTGGAGAGCTCTGTGCAGTCCCTGATACACAGTCACTAACCTGGCTTTTTGTAACCTGAGCAGTTTGGAGCCAGTGAAGAATTCGTCCCTGTTTCATTTGTTTTATAAGAAGAAGTAAATACATGTTTTAGAGAGATGAAATAAGCACATTTGGATAATCAAGTCTATATGGTTAGGTATTTTTACTGTAAATGAATATTATATGTTTCTACCAGTCTGTGCCCAAATTCAGATATAGAATGGTCTTTTAGTTTGAATATTTTTTCAGATATTCTGTTCAATAATAAACCTCTTCTGCAGTTTCTTATTTCTTACTTAGCTATATCCTTTTACTGACATGTTTAGAAAGCAAAGTCGAAAGAACGACAGCAATGCATAAAAAGTCCATTGAACCATAGATCAAGTTGTTGTCAAGAATATTTATTAATTTATATTCTGTAAGCAAAATTTGTTTCCTTATTTTGACTGTGAAATAGATTATATTCTTGTATGTTTGTTTGTTCTGTTTTCCCCTTCCAGTGCTTTCATTTCAAAAACAATATGATAAACAAAGGCACTGTTGCTTAGCAACTTTAAATATTTCCTTTTTAAACTCAATGCTTCTAGTTTGAAATGTAATGTAAGTTCAGTGTATATTATGTGACAAGTTATTGGAAAATAATTAGTTTCCTCTTTCTTGGATTAATTTCTTAGAAATGCATTTTATGGGTTATTGTATCTACTGTTTGTCTAGGGAAAAGGAATTTGTCTAAACTCTATTCATGTATAGAGATTTTGTTAAAAAGACAGTTTATTATCCTACATATTGAACAATTAATTTTTCAGTAATTAACATTTAAGTAAAATTTATTTGCCTTGATGTGTATAGAATAATCTTAAATCAGTAGACTATTATAGTTTAAATGTAGTCCATGTAGAGTGAGCCTAGCTTGTACCTCTCTAATGAGTACCCAATGATATAACCTGTTCATGCTGTATAGGTACACTTTGAAATTTTGGGGGTTAGTGTGTGAAAAAAATAGGCTAGACTTTTAGTTATTTATCAGTTCAGCGATACTGAAATCAGAAGCCATTAATTTTCTTCTTGCAGAATAAGGTGTCCCAACAGTTTTTGCCTGCTAATAGAATCAGCCTGTTACTAGTGGCTAGAAGAGATATATGACCATTAATACAAGTAGGGATATGTGGTTATTATTTTGGTTATCTATCTTGCTTGGAAGCTTCTTGCATATATTGTGAAATTGTTTCTTGCAAAAGAAAGACTATATGCAGATGAGTAAAAATGTCTATTTTCAGGAATTAGAAGCCATGGGTTTATTCAATTAATATCTTGTACGTTGGTTAAAACTTAAAAATTGGCCACACCTAATGCTCATTTTTAAATCCTTCCTGGAAACAGATTCAGGCAGTGAGATTCTAAAATACAAACCAGCAGACACAGACTTTTCCTCCTCACTATGAAGTCACACTTATAGTTTGGGTTTTTTTGAAAAATCATTTGCATTGCTTTTTTAGGGAGAATGAGGTTTCTATATTTTGATGGATTTGTAAGTAGTTATTGTGGATAGAACTGACACTTTCAGTGGAAGAAGAAAGTTATGGAAGATTGCTGCATTGTGACAAAAAGGATTTTCAGTATAGGAAAGTGAGAATGGACGAACGAAACAAGGAAATGCTTATTTAGGGCTCATGTTAAACCTGGATGCTGGCATATTATGGTATCTATATTGAAGAAAAGGAAAGGACAGTAGTTCATTATTATATTATAGTATGCAACTTCTGTATAAGTGTTAATTACTGTATTTGGGGCATTTATAAACAAACCAAGTATTTCCCAAGTAGCAAGAAGCTGGCAGTAATTTAATAGGCAAAGATGAAAAAACTATTTCTTCCAGTTATTAAGTATCTTGAAAGGCAATTCAGATAGATTGAGTTGCTGGGCTTTTCTTTGCTGAACTTCTCTTTGAAGAAAAGTAGATCTTCGGTTAACTACCTGGTAGAAAGGCAAAGTTCGGTAGATTATCCTTGCTCAACACCAGCAGTTTAACCCATGCATCATGGGTTAAACTCTGGAATTTCATATTCCCCAGGTTAGAATCACTGATTATGTTTTCTTCAAAAACTTTTTGGGTTTTTTTGAAGTGAAGAGGGAGATAGCTTTGTTAATTTTGTATAAGAATTGGTAATTCCAATTCTTTTTGGTGACAATTACTGCCTAACAGTTGTACAATTCTGTGTGCAACTATCCACTTCTTACTGATGCTAGAGTCTATTAAAGGGAATAAAATTGTGGAAGCTAGCATTCTTGATTTAGAAAATGCACTATGAAATTGCAGAAAGCTGAGTTCCAATATCCTCCATGCCTTGTTAAGTTGCCTGAAATCAAAATGTTAAGCAGAAGCCCGATTAAAAAAGAACAAAAAACATTACTTATTTTAGTTTCAACTTATATAGTTTGTCTCAAGCACATACATGAAAAAATTGCAAATCATGGTGTTTTCTGAGTTGGTTAACAGGTAGATTTGATCAAACATCAATAACACAACAAAATACTATTATCAGTGGTAGCAGCTGGGATCGTCATTTCCAGAGCTAATGACAAACTATACAAATATTTTGAAGCTTAGGATATTTTTACTTGGCAAATATTTCAGTAACTTTTTCAAAACCGGTACTTTCTCTTTTTCTCTTTTTTTTTCTTTTTTTTTTCTTTTTTTTCTTTTCTTTTTCTGAAAAATCAGTGTGAGATGAATAGATACTCTACAGTACGTTTGTTTCATACCAAACTCTTTACAGTCTGATGTCTCTTTGTAATATAATTTTGTATGGCTTGCCATTAGCTCTCTGTAGATATTTTGCATAGGTCAAGAAAAGCCATTTGCCTAAGAAACAAAGGCAGCTTGTGATTCAGGAGAAGATCTCAAAAAGTGCCTAAAACTATAATGAGAATTAATCTTGCGGTCTCTCTTAAGCCATATCTATCATGAACTTCATAATTAACCATTTAGCTCAGATTGCCTAGCAGCCCCTGTCATCCTTGTGGTTCTGCTTCACAGCTTTTCATGAGCCTGAACTGGTTGCTGGTTGCACACCTGCATGCACCTTTCTCCATCTAGATGCATTTTGCTCAGCTCAGGTGTTCAGAGAACATTTACAGCAGTTCTAGAGTACGTGCATTCTTATTCTTCAGCTTAGCTGCATTAATTTTTCTTGTCTTCTACCTGAAAGAAAAAAACATAGAATGCAAAAATACTTTTCCATATAGGCTATTATTCTCACAATGCAAGAGAACCTAAAATATTATGTTAACATTGTTTCTTGAGAAATGCAGAATGGGACATAAATTTGGTATGACAAGTTGGTGTAGAAGAGGAAGGGTAGCTCATGCAGCTTTTGCTGATAGAGGAAGACATGAAAGATGACTCTACATGTTCATACAGAAAATTCCTGATTTAGGGACTTCTATGAGTAAACAATTGACATCTTTTCAAAGGTTAACTTTGTAATGTGATGATCTGAAATTTAGTAACCTCACTAATGTACTTCTACCGGTGTTGTACAGAAGGTGAATTTCAGTTTTAGAGGTCCTCCAAGAAATTGTTGCCATCAGTTCCCAGGATTTTGGAGTACTGACCAGATGCCCATGAGCACTAGTTCGTCCCTGTGGAGTGGCTGCATGTTAGGCACTTTGCATCACCAGCTCCTGTTCCCACTGATTTCATTAGGTTCTGGCTCAAACCTGGATAGCTGAAATACAGATCAGATTGCTGTTGGGCTAACTCTTATGGGCACACAAACACACTGTAATGGATATATGTCAGATCATTAAGCTCTATCATAATGAAAAAAGCCATCACACACCTGAACTTTCTCCAGTGAGAGAAGCCCTCACTTCTGGAGCACAGCACCCCTGCTCCAACAAATTTCAGAAAGACACTGGCAGTTGGTGGGGCTGGACTCATGATCCAGGAAGCGAACGGATAAAAGGCACTCCATGCTGGACTGGAGTACATACCCTGTCAAAGGCACCACATCTCCTAAGTGACCTACTCATAGAATGGGACAGCAGGAGACCATGCAGTGTCAGGAGGCAGGCAGAAACCACGAGGTGGGCCACCTCAACCTCCCATGCTGGCTTCCACCTTACTGAGGGAGTCCTGGCCCACTGACTGGGACCTCCAGCTAAGATACAAGAAATTAAGACTGGGAAAAAGGTGGGGTAGACATGTCTGTCTAAGTGTTGGTGTTCTTTTTCTTGCTACCCGAATCAGTGACTGGAAGTTTGTGGTGGCTGGCAAAAACCTGAGTAAAATGACATTCCCCAACTCTTTTGTCCACAACATACAGTCCCATTATTTCCTCCCCCTCCATTTTTACCTGGATTTTTCTGTTTGTCTTTCTTCTGATTGAGTTCATATTTACTTGCAGTGAGGTAAAGTCTTTGCCTACAAAATGCTGAGTATTGTACAAAAGAAAAATTATAGACAGTGAATATTCATTCATGATGGTTGCTTTTCACATATGCAGTTACCTTACATAATTTTTAAAACTCAGCTTTTTTCAGTGACTGGAAGGTTGTGGTGGCTGGCAAAAAACTGAGTAAAATTACATTCCCCAACTCTTTTGTCCACAACATACAGTCCCATTATTTCCTCCCCCTCCATTTTTACCTGGATTTTTCTGTTTGTCTTTCTTCTGATTGAGTTCATATTTACTTGCAGTGAGGTAAAGTCTTTGCCTACAAAATGCTGAGTATTGTACAAAAGAAAAATTATAGATAGTGAATATTCATTCATGATGGTTGCTTTTCACATATGCAGTTACCTTACATAATTTTTAAAACTCAGCTTTTTTCTCCAAGAGATTCTAGAGAAATTGCACATTTTAAACTGGTATTTTTCTTCTTGTTGTTGTTGTTTTAAAAGTAGAATTGGTTTGCACAATTTCCAGAGAAATATTTTTACAAACCAGAGTTCAAGCATGATAGAAACAGGTTTCAGGAAAGAGTTTAGAAGATATGTTTTCTCCTGGTTGTTTTGTGTCTTTCTGCTTGTCTCCCCCAACCCATCAATCCTGAAACACTTTCCCTTCTGTACTCAAAACAACTTCACATTTAAAAATACCAGTTTATATTCCTAAGGCTAAAATTACATTTTTCTTCATATTAAACTTTAATTTTCAAATTATCTATTCACAAAACCTTTGTTTGTTTGTTTGTTTAATCACATTTTAGTTCAGGAGTATTTTCAAAATCAGAAGCTTGTGATATGACAAAATCATTGCTTAAATAACAACAGAATCACCATATTTCACAACCATTGAGATAAAATTCTAAGACAGAAGACAGAAAAACAGACAATGAGAAAAGAAGCATGCATTTAACACAGCATGAAAATAAGATGTGATTAAAATTAACAGTGAATTTTCCACTAAAAATAACAGGATATAAATATCTGAATACTTATTTATCTCTTTATGTGTATTAATATTTTTTTTCAGTTTCCAATGACAATAGGGTTATATTGCTAAAAGAGACAAATTGTGGCAGAAGAAAGGGTTTACAGGCCATCTAAAACATATAGCTCCCAGAAAAGAAGCAGATGCAGCAACTGAGTGAACATTTGTGCTTCCTCAACTTGAACATGTGTTCAGTAAATATTTAGAAGGGACTGAATACTTAACTTGAGATTCAGATCACATGCGATTATCTTCTAAAAACAGGAAATCTCAAAATACCAACAAATAAAGAAGATAAAAATAAAGACTTCGATGAACAGAAAAAGAATGAAACTTTACACATTCACAACTTGGGAAAAATGGCATTTCTGAGATAGTGATTTAAGAAAACTATTGTTTTAAAACCAAACTTAAATTTGTTTCTTTGAATGATAAAATATTTTCTTAAAATATACATCTTTTCCTCCACAGCAATATTTTCTGCAAATATTCAAAGTCTATCCTGAAGTATATTTGTTGTTCTATCTCAGTTTATTTTTATTAAAATCTTCTATGCTTTTAGATGTCTTGCTATTGAAAATCCTGGAAAATGGTTTTATGACTTCTGTGGTAGAAGTCTTTCTGCTAATTCCTCCTATTGGGTATAAAGTTGCCCATCTTGAAAAGGGTGAAAATTAAATACAGAACAATTTATCCAGTTCACTTCTGTTCCTGTTTTATTGAAGTCAACAGTTGTTAGGATAAGATTATCTATATGATTTAAAAGATAAAAGGATATTTAACGTGCTCATTTTATGTAGTAAATTTCACATTCTTCACTCTCTGTTCCTCCTCTCCCCCCCTTTTTTTCTGGTTTTATTGGTTTTCCCTTCATTCACTTATGGTACCAAAACCTAGTTTTAGCCAAGCAATGATTACGAAGAGATCATTTAAATGTGTTGTAAAATGAAATGCTTTGCTTAATCAGGTCCATAGTGTCTGGTGCAAGACCTATCATTTGGACTGTGTTTCAGCATTTATTACTGAGCTTCAGAACCAGAAGTTACATATGTAAATTGTGCCTTCAAGTGAGTACATCTTCAGTGTTCTGCTATCTTGCCACTGCTTCCCATCACCTGTCCTTAATAGATTAGTATTCTCTTTTCTCTTCTGGCTCTGTCCTTCCCTCTAAGTACCAGCTCACACACCTTGTAGTTCCTACCATTAGCTTTCTGGTCTTTAAATGACCAACTTCAGGGATTTATTTTCCCTATTCTACACCCACAAAATCTCTCTCTTATAATCCCCAAATAATCAGCCCTAGAACACCTGCAGAGCTGAGTCTACCTCTCTCAGGATAGGTTTTAATAAGTGACCAGAGGAAGGGAACAGTTATCTGCATATCCAAAGAAAGAATTTCACAGGAACTATCTGGTATAGATTTTCTGATATGACACAGTCTGTATGTATGTGGGACTTCTCTCGACTATGGAGTCTTTAACGTATTGTAAAATGAGATTTGCAAAATAGTAAAAAAATCATTTCCCTTTTAACCACAGCATCAACAACAATTTAGCCCATGTGTCTTTTATTGAGTTGACTAAGTATCAAGTTGTACCAGAAACTGTTTACACAGTATAGCCACTCAAAGTATTTCTCACCACCTGGACATCCTCGTCCTGAAAAACTGCAGATCTCTAAAGGCAGCAGCTCTTGCATTTAAAACTCATGTGGTACTTAAGAAATCTTCTGCTTATTGACATTTTCTCTTTAAAATTCTTTGATGCAACCATTATTGCTTATTCATTGGCCCCTGCTTATGTTTGCTCGTTGCTTCTTTAGCAAAGTGATGGAAAATATTGCCTAGAGTGACCCTTTGTAGCTCCAAATAAAGTTCCAGTTCCTCAAAATATTCTGCTGAAGTTTCTCATCTTTCCTTTTATTTCAATCATTAGATGGAATAGAGTCTATCTGTAGTTAATACTTTACATTTGTGAGAGAGAAAATTCCAGAAAATAAAAATATATAGGTTTTTCCAAGTTTGCCACCTTCCCTAACATTTTCAAATGAGCATTGGTTATGAAAAACTTTAGAAATGGCCAAAGAGAAAATTGGGACCAAAAAGTAATGCTACAGTTATTTTGCAGGCTCTGTTCTAGTCCTTGTTTAATTTCATGCTTTAAAAAAAAAATAATAAAAAAACCCAAACTTGAAATTTTGAATGTAAAATAATCTTCAAAATGAAAGGTTTTCTTCTCAAAGTGGTAAATAATATGCCGCAGCCATTTTGATACTTTTTTTTTCAAAATTAGAGACATCTTGTAAGCTCTTTCATTTTGAGTAAATCTCAATTTTCTGACTAAAAACATCTTTCCGATTTTTTTTTTTTTAAAAGAAACATTTCTTAATGTGTCAATATTTTATCTTCCTTCAGTATCTCTACTTGTGAGATCCATGTTCTGCCTTTCTTCCTGCAAGCTTCTTCTTGCACCTATCTGGCAGAGTTAATGGATTATTTTTCTTCCCTTCCCTCTACTACTTCCTTCATATTGTCATTAATGTGTCTATGAAGCAGTTTACATTCTTTTGAATTCTGAAAAGATAAAGCTATAACTATTCTGCTTTCATTTTGGATTTGATTTTTTTTCAGGTGGTACTCTAATCTGTGGAGTGTTAAGTGTCACAACAGATAAGCGAAGCTGTAAATTGAATTTTTTCTTATCCATATATTTATCTTTCAGCATTTCCTTTTTCATTGGGTCCTGCAGAAACATACATTTAATTCTTCCCCTTCATTCATCAGTGTTAGTTCATCATTCAGATGAATCAGAAGTCTGCTCCTAGAATGGAAAAATGCCTGTCATATGTTTTATGAAAAAGTGAGCTCTTTGAGTTTAGATCTTTTTTATTGCAGCTGAAGGGAAAGATACTTGCTCTGAACAAAAAGGAAAAATAATGATGAAGTCTTTATGAGAAAATGAAACACCTACTGGGAATTAAATGACAGTCAGTAGAAAGCCTTCTTCTGTGAAGCTGTTGTATCTCCTCCCAAGAGGCTGAAATCGTCTTATTTGGCTTCTGGGAGGTACCACACAGAATTATTTCTGCCCTAAGAGAAAAATTCCCATTAATTTGAAATGATTTAATGTTGAATTTTTCGAACCCTCAATGATAAAAGCTAGAACAATTCTCCCTGCAGGCTAACAAAATATGCAAGTATCATTTCTATGTGGTTTCAAAATGTGTGCCTGTGTCTGTGTGTGTGAGTGGTATGTACACAGAACAGAAGCTACAATAAAATATAGGTTCAGATTTTTAAGTGCTGGTAGCTGTCATAACCCTATAGGTTTTAATTATTGGAAAACCTGATCTGATATTTTAAGATAATGTCACCCACTCTAACTAGACCAATCAGGAAACTTTCTAATTAAAAAAATAATTATGAAAGGTAGAAGGCATTTCAGTAGCTGAATGGCGTAATTTTCTAAGGCAATACAGTGAAAAACAACTGAAGGCCCAGAATGCTCTGCTAATATGTGATCTAGCAATTACCTGTTTCTCACCTTCTCTAAAATTTGAGGATGCTACTTTGCTTTCAAACATAAAGCCATGCGGAAGGATTTGATATTCTACAGACCCTTCCTCTGACTGTCTCTTTGATGATGCTATAAACAGTATGGGTCATGGTATAGACATTGTCTCTTTGACGATGCTGTAAACAGTATGGGTCATGGCCATAGACATCTGATACTAGGCATCTTTCTGTATCACCTATCCAGTGTGGAGAGATAAGGACTGAATAATATTCATGAGTTAAGAACAAACACCCATTAGACAATATTTATTCATTTCTAAAGGTATGAGGAGACTAGACATTCCCTTTTTCTTTCCACAAAAGACAGTATTAGTCTTCTTTCACAGTATGCAGTAAATACCCATGTTAGGACATCATCATTAAAACCTCGGTGTCTTCCCTTCCTCCCCTTCTCTAAAGTTTTGGCTAGAAGGCCGTTCAGTCAGATTTGACCAGTCATGATTATGATGCATTCCATGTAAACCATGCGCAGCACAGTAACAGGAAAGAATTTCATTTCTCAAAATAAGTTACTCATTACTAGTAGAACTGCTGCAAGAAATGGTGCAAGCTGGCTGGGTGGCTGTCTTAGTAAGCTTGCAAGCTGTTTGGCTAGTTTGGTGTTTCCCCCCGATTTGTCACCACTGCTGCTTGTACTCTTCAACATCAATGATACTTGCTACAATCATAATTTTTCAGCAGTTGCCAGTTTGTTTTCATTAAACTGGCAACTCAATACTGTTTCCTAATAATCAAAGAATAAGTGAATGGTGGTCACTATAAACTGCAGCTTGTCCCATCCAGGATTCATTAAAATCATTAAAATGTACTATTTTTTCTCTTCTCAGATTTATTTGCTATTTCAGACAGTTTCCAGCATACACTGTATTGTCACTTGCAGGTCTGCACAGCATTCAAAAGCAGTAATTGAATTTGTACTCAGTATAATTTGATTCTTACTGTGGCAACATAAATCACATGGAATTTCTTCTGCTTACTGATTGGATGAAAGTAACTTAGATTCTGTTGTGAACATGCTGTCTTTATGTGCATAATTATTTTTTCTTCCTTCCTTTTAAAATTTGCTGGTTTAGGAACATTTTTCTTGGTTAGCTCACTTCCTAGGATATTTTCAGAAAAAAAGGAAGTAATAGACACGACAAAGCTATTTGAACTTTACATCTGAAGTAACATGAAAGCAAAATATTTTAGCCAAAATTTCCCAAGGTTACTGGTAAAATACACAGTGTGTATTAAAGAATTAGGAAAAAATGAAAAAAATTTAGTCCCCCAAAGTCTCTGCGTGTGTGTGTATGTGTGTGTGCATATGTGTGTGCGCGTGCACATGTTTTGGAAATAGTTGGAAAATATTTGAAGGATAGCCAGAGAATAAATAATAATTATTTTTTTTGCACCACTGTAGTACTCTGTGCAATTAATTAATTTGTTTCTGGTGGTTTTCTTGGAGGACAACAGGTGTGACCATAAAACATGAGATTTAGGAATGATTTCGTACATGTGAATGTTCAATTACTAGTTTTTTTGTTTGGAATTACAGTCAGATTGCTGATCTATTCTGGAAAGTCTTTACTCTTTTAAGTACTTTGATCATAACAACTGTAGTACTCTGTGCAATTAATTAATTTGTTTCTGGTGGTTTTCTTGGAGGACAACAGGTGTGACCATAAAACATGAGATTTAGGAATGATTTCGTACATGTGAATGTTCAATTACTAGTTTTTTTGTTTGGAATTACAGTCAGATTGCTGATCTATTCTGGAAAGTCTTTACTCTTTTAAGTACTTTGATCATAACAGCATAAAATTCCCTGTAAAAAAGGATTTGAGAGATTTTTACTCTTTAGGATCATACAATAATTTGGGTTGTAAGGGACCTCCAGTGGCCATCTACTCCATCCTCCTGTTTTATTTTACATTGTACAGAAATAGTCTTTAGTGATAACTGACTAATATTCTGGAAATTTTAAGATGGGACTTCTGTAGAATATACAAACAAATGAAAAATTGAAGTCTTCAATTTGTATTTAAAATTATAATATTTTAAGTAGAAGTGATGCGAAATAAGGGTAAGTAAAGCAAAGAGTGTTGCATTTAGTTGCCTAAAATACTAATCTGTGTGAGTATACTTAAGGGACCCTATTAATGAATCAGTACTGTAGTTTGGTGCATACTGTATAATAGCACACAACAAAATGATCCCTGCCCCCAGGGCATTTTAAGCTGTGTAGTCTACATACAAAAGAGACAAAGGTACACAATAATACATAAAACTTTAATAATCAACATGACCAATCCTTTCACACATCATCAAACTAATGATTATCGTGGGTTTTATAAAAATCCATAGCAAAGTAGTGTATGAAGAGAAGGTTTTTAAGAAGATGGATGGTGGAGAAGTTTGTAAATATTTATATGGAACTTCTGTGATGGATTGACCTGCTCCAGCTGCCAGACCCCACCCAGGCGCTCTCTCAGTGCCCCTTCTCAGTGGGACAGGGGAGAAAATAAGATGCAAAAGCTCCTGGCTTAAGGTAAAGACAGGGAGATCACTGACCACTTACCATCATGGGCAAAACAGATATAACTTGGGGAAAACTCACATATTTTAACCAGTTAAAAATAGAGTTGGACTATGAGAAACAAAGGCAAAACCTAAATCACCTTCCCCCAACCAAGTCCCCTTTCTTCCTAGGCTCAGCTTTGCTCCATCATTCCCAACTCCTCTACCTTCTCCCACCGAGCAGCACAGGGGGACGGAGAACATGGGGCTGCAACCAGTCCATAACAGCTCCTCTCTGCTGCTCCTTCCTCCTCACACTTTTCCCTGCTCCAGTGTGGGGCCTTCCCATGGGCTGCAGCTTCCTTCTGTGTGATGTGGGGTTCTTCACAGGCTGCAGGGTGGATATCTGCTCTGATGTGGTCCCTCAGGGCTGATGGGAAACACCTTTTCCCCCGCAGTGTCTCCAGGGGCCACAGGCGCATCTCTGCTGGGGCGCCTGGAGCACCTCCTCCCCTCCTCCTGCTCTCCCCCCGGGGCTCGCAGGGCT
>NW_008794407.1:480116-495401 GCF_000699145.1 Aptenodytes forsteri | reverse complement strand
CCCTCACAGGGGCCGCCCCTGCAGCCTTCCCACTCCTGCTATCAAAACCTTGCCACATAAACCCAATACAATTTCTCAAATATGCAAGAATATAATAGCAAAGGCATGAAGATTTAAGAGAAAAAAAAAAACAACCCAACCTACCTAGAGGTTGAATATTGGCTTCATGGGATAATTGGAGTCCAAAGTCACACTCTTCATGCAAAAGTAGAGACGATATATGACATAGGATGGACGAAGGATAATGAAAGTAAAGATAAGCAGTTTATTTGAGTGTAGTGCAAAATAGCAAGACAGTGGAAGATGACAGAGAGAGGGATGAAAAGTCTAAAGCCGACTGGGAAAACAATCTTTGTTGCAATGATCTAAATAGATTAGAAGAAAAAGATTGAAATTGTCAATCTGCCATGTTGTAGAAAATCAGATGCAAAATGAGACTCTGAATGAGTTCTAGCTATGTATTTGAAGAGAAAAGGTCATGGCTTATATATTATGCAGAAAAACTTGGCAAGCGTTAATGACATTTGGGCTATAAGAGCCCAGAGGGAGTCTAAGAAGAGAGTCCTAAGCTAATGTGGGTAACTGAGCAGTAGTCTGGTGAAAATGTCTTCAGTGACAAGAGGCAGGAGAACAGCTGTTTAACCTTGTTAAGTAGCCAGTAGAGATGGCTAGCTACCCATAAAGAGATGTGAAAACAGAGGGAAACAAGGCTGGGGTAACTAGATTAACATCTAAGCTGTCCTCCTGAGGCAGGTGTATAAGGGAAGGAAGACGAGACTAATAACAGGGACATTCACCTAATACCTGAAAAAAGAGCTTAATGGAATTGATGTAACTGTGAAATGAGAGATACACAGCAGCAGGGTCATGGAAGTCATTTGAGGACATATTTTCAAGAACTTTAGCTCCTTAGTGTATGGAGAACATAAATGCAAGAGTAAGAAGGAACAAGTGTGGCTGCCAGCATTTACTTATTAATCAGTGAGTTCAAAACCCTGATGTAAGAGTCCAGATTTTGAAGAAAAGCTGGTGTATACCTTTTTGTTCAGGATGTAGAAAATAGCTGGTAAATAAACCATCACCAGTCATGACCTGTATTATCTCCTGTCTCAATCACCCTTTACCCCTGAAGACTTTCTTCTCCTTATGTTTTTGAAGAAAGGTTAGTTGTTGGCTTTCATATCTTTTACTAGTTGTTCAGTAAAATAACCTTTTGGCGTGCTCTGTTGCATTATCACTTTTAACTTCCTAGATTTTTTTATTCTCTCTATGGCTTTTATTTGAACACGATTCCATTTTTTTGAAAGATACAATACCACTTCTAGTAACTCTCTTTACCATGGTGTTTAGCTGTGCTAACATTGTGCTGCTCTCTAAAATCTTTCCTGATAGTTTGTACACATATACTTTGTGTTTCCAGTGTGGTCCTCAAGTAACCTCCATGCTGTCTGCAAAGACTTAAATCTCCTATCTTTTTCTTTTACCTTCTTTTCAAGACGTTTGTTCATTTTTATGTTGGTCACCTTTTAAAAAATGACTGCAGCTGTTGTGAATGTCTGCTTTTGTTGCTCCTGAAAGAATACTGAATTAGAAAAATCAGTCACTGTTGTTGAATTGGTCTCAAGCATCAGCATTTAGAACCACGTTCTTTGTGCTAGTGAGGACCAAATAAAAAATTACCCCTTCTCTTGTGAGTACCCTGTGATCTTACCCTAGTTTAAATAAGGTAAGTGAAGTCTACCATTTCTGTTGTATGTCCTAATCTCAAAGCATCTCTGATCTCTTTTGCATGTTACTGTCATTGTTGCCTTTGTGGTCAGGGAGACAGTAATATTATCTCAAAATTGCTTTTTTTTCATCTAGGTCTGGACTTCTAATGAACAGGGATTTCATGTCACTTGTTTGCAAATTTTGCTTCTTAACTTGATCTGTCTCTGCATTTCAACATACAGCTGTATACCACCACCTTCATGGCCTGTTTTGTTTCTCATGTATTCTTCATGTTGTAATCTAACACTGTCCTGCTTACTCCTCGCCTTATATCAGGTGTTAGATATGTCTATTAGGATAGTGACGTTTTCCCAATTGATTTCTTGGGTTTAATAGCTTTCTCATAGGTTCATTTATATCAACAAATTATTCTGTTGTTCTGCATTCTCTTTACATGGTATTTTATTGGGCCCGTTTTTTCCTTTACCGTTTGACTGTTGATATGCTCTGGTCTTTTCTCAGCCTGTGACTCTACTCTGTGTGGTTGTCTCTTTCTGCATGCATTGGCTTCCTCCCACTCTTCAGCTTGAAGACTTGTTTCCAACCTTCTTAATTTCAAACACCAGAAACTTGGGTTTCTTATGGTTCAGAGTTTGTTCCATCTTTGCAAGCTTTTTTTATTCCAAACGTATTCCCACAACAAGATCAATCTCAATATCTCTTCATATCTTTAGCCTGGAGAAAAGGAGGCTCAGGGGAGCTTCTACAACTACCTGAAAGGGGGTTGTAGAGAGGTGGGTGTCGGTCTCTTCTCCCAAGTAACTAGCGATAAGACGAGAGGAAATGGCCTCAAGTTGTGCCAGGGGAGGTTTAGATTGGATGTAAGGAAAAATTTCTTTACTAGAAGAGTGGTTAAACATTGGAACAAGCTGCCCAGGGAAGTGGTTGAGTCCCCATCCCTGGAAGTATTTAAAAGAGGTGTAGATGCGGCACTTAGGGACATGGTTTAGTGGGCATGGTGGTGTTGGGTTGACGGTTGGACTCGATGATCTTAGAGGTCTTTTCCAACCTTAATGATTCTATGATTCTATTCTATGATTTCGAGCACAGAACTAGTGTGGAGCAAGTAGTTGCACCAAAATGTCTTTCCTGCAACACCCAAAGCTGAATAGTGACAGTGATCCAAATCCTGCAGATTTTGTTCCTGACTGGAGCAAAGACGCCCCCCACAAAGTTCCCCTCTAACTGAGTGGGGGCAGTTCCCTCCCCATCCCTCAGGCGAGGCTAAGGGAGAAAACTTGGCACGTTGTGGTTTTAACCAATTTTTATTGGTGTCAGTCAGTGACACCCTGACATGTAATAATAGTAATAATACACAAAGCAAGTGATGCACAGTGCAATTGCTCACCACCCGCCGACCGATGCCCAGCCAGTCCCCGAGCAGCGGCCCCCCCGGCCAGCTTTCCCCAGTTTATGTACTGAGCATGACATCACATGGTGTGGAATGTCCCTTGGGCCAGTTTGGCTGTGCCCCCTCCCAGCTTCTTGTGCACCTCCAGCCTTCTCAGTCACTAGAGCATGGAAAACTAAAAAGTCCTTGGCTAGTGTAAGCATTACCTAGCAACAACTAAAACATCGGTGCATCATCAACTTTGTTCTCATCCTAAATCCAAAACCCAGCACGACAACAGCTACAAGGAAGTAAATTACCTCTATCCCTGCCGAAACCAGGACAATGCCTTAATAACCAATGCCCCCCCTCCTTCTTCTTTCTCTTAGCTTTTATTGCTGAGCACAACATCATATGGTATGGAATATCCCTTTGGTCATTTGGGGTCAGCTGTCCCCTCCCAACCTCTTGCCCACTCCCAGCCTACTGGCCTTGGGTGGGGAGGGAGGCTGGTTAGAGAGACAGCCTTGATGCTGTGGGAGCACTGCTCAGCAGTAGCCAAAACATTGGTGTGTTATCAACACCATTTTCGCTACAAATACAAAGCACAGCACTATGAGGTCTGCTATGGGGAAAGTGCTGTATGGTCAGCCAGACCCAATACAACCATGTTCTCAATGAAAAACTTAAATCTTACCTTTCTACCTCCCTATTGGCTGTATGGTTAGGTCTGGAACATTTCTTGTATGTCTGATACGGATTTTTTGGTCTCCAATTTTAAACCTAAGTTTTGTTGAGAACTTCTTCTTATACTATAGGTATCTATGCAGCCTGTAACCATCAGTTCATCCTAATATGACTTCTAAAGCTTATTCAGACACCTTGCAAGGTCTGCCACTTCTGTATTTTTTATGGAAATCACTGTGTAGTCCTTTCTCAAGTCTATTTGTCCGATAAATGGTTTGCGTAATACAACAAGCTGCTTCTTCCATTTGACTGTAATCTCTTCTTTTAGGGGTGTATCTTTGATACATAATCTTGGACTGGACACAGGACTAGAATAATTTTCCCTGGAAGAAGATAGCATCCTTCAAGATTAAAGTGGGATTCTTAGAGGAATGATTGTTCAGTGATATCTGCAAACCTGTGGTTAATAAACATTTCCATTTCCCTGAACTCCTTCAAGTCAGTAACCTTGGTCTCAAGGCACAGGTGTTTACCTCAAAGGATCATGAGCAGCCTACACCATTTACAAATACATAGCATTCCCTTTCCTCCCCCCTCCCCCAATACATATGACACTTAATTCAGTTAACTTGGAAATCCATTCTCTTGAAGGGTTTCTAAGTGCTCATGTTACCTATTTCAAATGAAGAGTGATTACTTTAACTAGCCTAAAGTATCCAGTTGATCTAACTGACTTTTCTTTGTAAATTTGTCTCTCAGGTTAGGGAAGGAAGTCTTTTGGACTTCATTCTCCTGCCGTTGCTCCATTCGTTCCACGTTAAAAATCCCTTTTCAACTCATTAAGTTCCAGGCTTTGTTTATTACTGATCTTCACCTGACCAAGATGGTTTTGGTCTGCTTCAATGCTGTATTTATGGCAATATATGTGTCCAATGTGTGGTTGGGTTCATACATCAGCCAGATTCTTTCTTGACTATTTTGCCCACCCCTACATCATTGTGGATTTATAACACCTTGGATCTTTTTCAGTGTTCCTTAGTGACAGGTCAAGTCCTTAGGTACAATGGTGATCACAATTCTCAAGGTACTGAAGGTTTACAACTTGCTTCTTCAGCTTCTCTGTGCAAGGCAGGCTATTGTATGTGTAACCACTTCTTAGCTAAGTTTATATTCAAAAATTTGGTCATGTTTTAGTCTGGTATTTTACATCTTTAATGAGTGGTTTTGCTTGAAGGTAGAGAATTTAATTTGCTTGCTCAACATTTTTTAGACTAGATTAGATCCTTCTTTGATAAGGAAGCTTTAAAGAAATTAATGAGATTGTGAACTTCCTTTTTGTCCCTAGCTTCACTTTGCAAGGAAACACACTTTATAAAATGAACAAAAAGTTACCCTGAGAAAACACCAGGACATCCCTTGGGACAAAGAGTCCTACATTCCCACAGTTGCAGTTACATTATGGAGTAAGATGGACTACATTTAATTAGAGCAACAATGGACTATGAACAATAAAGCAGAATCATCTATCTGATCTCTGTCTCCTCCCGTCTGCCTCAGAAACTTCATGAAGATTTCTGCCTTGCTGTCATCCCAAGGGTGCCAAACTGGAGCACTTGCGTAAGTATTCTGTGAAGTCAGTCTAGCCAGCTAGATTAACTGAGTCATTTGTCTTGGGAAATCTTCTCCTTTGACATCAGGTGAAAATTAAGTGAATAATCTACTTTGATGAGGTGATCTCAGGAGAATTCCTCATTTTTTATATTCTAGATGCCTAATATGTGCCATATGTCTGTGTTCTGCCCAGTCAGCCACAAGCAGTTAGAGACCAATTCACCTGAATATTTAAATATACAAGAAAATGTCATTAAAGCCACTTGGCTAAAGCAAATCTCCAAAACCCATGAAATCCTTCTTCTAACTGCACAATCTTGACATACATAGATACTCAATTTGAAGTGTACATTGGCCTTGCCTCCAGACAGCAAGATCATGTGGTGGTACTCTTGAGAATGTATTTTCTCTTCTTCCTTATCCGTGATTTTCTGTGTCGCTTGCTTTTTTACAATTTTAATAATTTTATTTTTTTATCCAAGCCTGTTGGATAGTATGGTATTGTAGCATTTTTAAGAGGTTTTATTCAAAGAAGAAATCGTGCACATTTGATGTTCTCAAGACATACCACAAAGGGCAGAGCTGCTATTTCTGTGGCACTTGATGGACAACAGAAAGGCACTGGGACTTTTACTTCCCCAACACTCACCAAAACCTTACCAGAATGGGCATCCTGCCCATCACTACAAATCTATTAGAACTAGACAATTATGGCAGCAAAGGTATTGGTGCCTTTATTCGTGGTAGGATTCAATATAAATATGAGCTCTTCCTAGGTAGAAGCTGTTGTTTCACAGTACAAAAATTAGCTCCTGCTATTGTTTTTGATGAGATGATCTATTGTGATAAGATACGCTGATGATGTAGAATTGGGTCTAACAGTTCATCAGTAGTCAACTTTTGCTATAATACAGTGCGTGTAAGGAAGCCAAAGGGGACTTCAAAGAAATGCTCCGTTTCTGAAAATTATTCTTTAAGTTCTGCTTTTTTAGGAGATCAAGCCTCCAAAAATCTTTTCCTCTCTGAGTAAAGCTTATTACATTGTGTCCTCCAATTTTGGATGGGAACCAAAGCAAATAAAATGAAATAGCAACATGACAGTAACATCTGGTCCTTTCATTTTACCAATGCAAACATGGCTCTGTGTATACAGTTATTTTAGATTTACACACTATACCAGAATGTATGAATTTAAACTCTCAGCAGAGATTTGCTTGAGGTGGGAAACTTCTTGTTCAATAAGGAAGACTTTTTATGATAGTAGCTGCTTGAGAAAGAGTAAGTTGTTTCAGCAATTCAGACACAATAGAAAAATGTTAGAGATCCTGACTTTTGTCACTGTATTTTTTTTATTTGCTTGAACAGTTCACATGCTGCTGTTTTCAGGAGCATGCAGAATACATTAGGTCTACACTTTCCTTATTTTTAAAAGCCATGTTTTACAATTAAATGAAAATGCTGAACTAATTTAAGGACCGTATTGTTTCTTGTCCGTAACCTGCAACAGTCATGTCTGTCTATCAGTTGTGGCTAGTGCCCTCAGCAGACTGCTGACTGAGAACCTTTTGTACATGAATAGGCTTTAATGATCTACAAAACTTTCTTGAGCAAAACTACCAAAGAGAAAACTGAGAAGGCTGATCTTTCTTACCTCATACATTAAAAAATACTGTAGAAGAGCAACAATGCTTTGTCATGAAATTGTTATGGTTCAATGAAAATATTACTTAAATGAAGAAGACTAGATGACCTCTTCAGGGTCCTTCCAACCTGAATTATTTTGTGATTGTAAGATGGAGAACAAAGACAAAGTACTTATTTCCAGGAAGTGACTTAAAAAGGAAGTTTTCCTTCCTCCTACCATTAAACCTAAAATAAGTATGTGCAGGTCTCTGGATCTCTCCTTAGGGTGATTGCCATAGGACTGAAGGGCTTGAGGAAGATTTCACATTCTTTCTCTTCCAGAAGGTGAAATCTTCATTCCCCTTTTTATTCTCCAGGAGAAAAGTTCCTTAAAGACAAAGAAACAGAATCTCTGCAATTCACTAATAAATATAAATAAAAATATAATTTAAAATATATAATTCAAAATTCAGTAATAATTATAGATAGCTATTCAGATACTTTAATTTAGTTATGAATATAGATAGCCAAATATAAAAGCCCTTCACAAGTCTGTAAAACCAACAGTTTGAAAAGAGCAGAAAAGCACTCTCTAAAATGCAGACTCCTTGCCTAAAATAGGCATGATCTCTTGACTTTCATTAAAAATGTCTGCGTTTACTTGAATTTTACAAAATCACAGGATTGTTGATCTTGAAAGGGACCAATGGCCTTGTGAAATATCCATCCTTCGACATACTAGAAACTAAACAAGACAAGGTCCTGAGCAACCTAATCAATTTTCAAGTTAGCCCTGCTTAGAGCAGGAGTTTCAACTACATAATCTTCAGGGGTCCTTTCCAAACTTATTCACTATATGCTTCTATAAACTTTGTGTCAAGTCCATTTTTATTGAAAAAATTAAGTGTAATGTTGATGATGACATGAAAACTTTGAGTTCCCTCTGACTACAGTGCTTTGAGGGTATTTTACTTTTATTAAAAAATTACCTTATTTTGAAAAATAAACCACATGTATTGCTGCAAGTGAGAAAACCACATGTATTGCTGCTACTGAGAATTCAGATTGATTCTAGAAAAACTGTTACAAAGGCAGTTTATTTTTATATTTTCATTGCCAGTAATTTCTTGTGAAGAGAAATTTTTTACTTTATTTTGTTAAGATTAAGAAATACGTATTTTTAGTAATTTAGTGTTTGAAAGAATTCCAGATCTCAGGATAGCTGTTAAACAGAGCCTGCAGAATAAATCTCTAATCAAATTAAGGGAGCACATTTTGCCTATTTGCATGAGAACATTTCCAGAGAATTTAAAAACCCTATTGAACTGTAGGAGTGTATGACCCTAAATATTTTTTTAGGTGTTGTTTCTAAATCTTCTCTGTCTCTCCAAAGTGTTTGTATTCATACTGTGAATTCAATGCACTTGGAAGAGTATTGACCCCACAGTTGTTTCAGTTGTTCACTCCAGATTCAGATGCTATGATGGTGCTTCAGATTAATGTGTACATTTTATGAATACAAATGTTTTTAAATAATGTTTTCTCACACACTTTCTTTTCAACAGTTTTATGGTTACAGCTTATATTCATATATCTCAACCATAATATGTTTTCAAATAGCAGCGTTTGTGAAACTGAGCTTTATTTTAAAATATGCCTTCATTAAATGTTACATATTCATGCATAATTTGCATTATAGCTATAGTCTCAGTAACAAGATACCATGTCTAATGTCAAATACCACTACTTTACTACAATCACCAATGGCTCATCCACCTTCTAGATATCACCAATTCAGGCTTTGTATTAAATTTGCATATTCTTTCTGAACAGCATTTCACTAATATTGTGGTTAAGGTTGTCCTGTGGACTTCCCTATTTTAGCAGATATCCTTTTTTTAATGAACCAGGAAATTTTTTAATGACAAGGAAAGGAACAGAGGAATCTGAGGAATGGAAATAGATGTCCTTCTGAGATTAATGCATGAGTATCTTCACTAAAAGAAAGTACTCTCAGCCCTCAAGCTGAAGCTCCTGACTTTTTCAGCTCAATACTGAAAGATTCAAATGAACAGACAATGTGGTTCTCTTTATGGTAAAAACTCTGAATAGAGGAAGGAGTACAGGATAGTTCTGAGCTAAAAAAGAGTCTGTTCATCTGTGTGGTGAAATGACAGGTTTAACCTGGAGATCAAACCTTGATCATGTAATGTCTAACATAAAAAATGAAACCTACAACTGTGAATAGTACAAGCAGCAGGGCCAAGAAAGTTCTGGAGAAGACATAATAGCATTCCTGAGTCACAAAAAAGAAGAAATCTAACATCATTGAAACCTTTTAGCTATAGAAGCTGCTAGAAATAAATGCAGTAAAATATCTCGAGTATATTAAAGTATCTATTCATACACACCTAATCTAGAGGAAAAACACTTGCAGAAATGTACCTTGTACTTGTAGGTATGAAGCAGTGGCCTTTAGAAGGTCACAAATTCTTCTGAAAAATTCATTCCTTGTCATACTGTAACAGGGAATGTCTTTGCCAGAAGTAAGCTATAGTAATAGAGATTTCTAGAACAATGCAATTTACTTACTGATAAGGAAACCAAGGATTTTCTTTTATGGGGATGATTAGAGAACTCCTCATAGACCTGCATCACTGGAGAAACTTCATAGAACTTACTTTTATCTTCAGAATTAGAGATAGAATTTGTCTTTTTGTCTTTCAGGCTAGATCATAAAAGAATCACTGAAATATGCCAGAACAGTAGTGGAAACCTTTCACATCCACAGCCATAAATGAATACATTGAGGCATAACAGACAGTTCTGAGATGGAAAGATGATCTTGTCATAGGTGAAAGAAAGTAGAGTCTAAGAAGGAAGTAGTACTGTCTGGCAGAAGAAAATCATGTAAAGAATAATGAAAGCTTAAAAAGACCTTCAGTTTAGCCAGAAGGAAATCTTTTTCGCTAGAAGGGTGATGCAGTACCAAAACAGGTTACCCAGAGAGGTTGCAGATTCTCTGTCCTTGGTGGTTTTTAAGACTCAGCTAGACAAAGCCATGTCTGACCTGATGCAGTGTTGGTGTAGTCCCTTTTTGAGTTGGAGAACGGACTTAATGACCCTTCACCAAAATGAAATCGTCCTGATTCTAGGTGTGGCTAAAATCCTTTAGCTCTTTTTCAGAATAGATAAAAGCAGGTTGTACTCCCATATGGCTGGAACTAAACTTTCAACCTCATCAGAAAATTCATTTAACAAATGGACTAAGAATGGTAAAAACATATTCAGGAAAAAAATTGCCGAAGAGCATAAAATATGCTTGGGTAGCTGAACTTACATCATTTCAACCCCACTAGATGTTTAAGTGTGCAATATAACAACAGGAATATGCCTAGCCAACAGTTTCTATTTGCTATAGGGCTGGGGTTTATAGCAAAGACTTCTGTTTGGAAAGCCTTTAATTCTTATTTAACACCCCCTTACATCAGGATTGGACCATTGCTGTGCCTCTTCTTGTGGAGGAAAATAAACACAGTAGAGTTCACTACTCTTGAGTGTGAGGGGACAGGCTGATGTTTACACTGTCAACCAGCTAGAGAGAAAATTCTTTGCAAGAACAGTATTGGAAAATGCCTTGGTTCTGTCCCTTGTAAAGTAGATGTTACATTACATGGAGTTTGCTATTCAGCAAAACCTTAAACTGAATGAACGATAGTACTAATCTGTTATTAATAGGTCAAAAATAAAAGTTATTATATGGTATTACTGGAAGCACTAGAGTCCAAACATCTAAAATTAATCAACTTTATAACTTTTTATGGTTTTATATGGGTAGTAATAATATTGGAATTGCCTAATAAAATGCTACTTTAGAGAAATAAATAAAATTAACCAAAATTGTTTTGGAAGATTAATTCTACTTTAAATTTAATTGGAGAGATGGTAATATTTTTTTCAGATATTTGGGAAATCTTATTTTAGGGAATATGTTGAAATCTTAAAGACTATATTTAAGTATTCTTAAGCTTACATTTTAATTAAATATTTGAGCACTTTGTAAACTAAGATCTAATCACTAAGTGACTAATATAGACTGATTATGTCTTCGTCCTTTTGTACAGATATTTGAAACAAAACTTTCAAGCTTAGACTTGGAATATAGTAAATTTGTCATAGTAGCTCAACATTATGTAGTTTTCTTCATACAAAGCATTATATATTTATCCTTAAGTATTGCAGAATGTTTAATTGGGATATGTAGAGTATCTATAGTCTTTATCATCTGTTAGGGAAACTTAACAACTTGAGATCATGAACGTTGTAAGCAATTGTTCTTTTGGGGGCATGAAGAATATAAAAAAAGGAACATAAATATAGAATACCACATTCTGTAATAGAGTATAGCAAGGCATAGAGACGATTACATAGATTGAAATGTAGTGAAATAGAAAATAAAAGCCACCAAAAGAAAGGAGGGACATGTCATAATTATCGATGATGAAATTATGAAATGTTGCTAACTTGTCGCTGATAACTTTTCCTTGTGTGAAAGTAACAGAACAGAATTTACCAGCCTTTTATCTTCTTTTAAACTACATTCCTTAAAGATAAATGAGTAGAAAAGAGTCCAAAGAAGAGGGATCAGAGTTTTAACAAATATGATCTACAACAGATTAAGAATGTCTATCAATATGTGAAAAATTGTTTTAAAGAAAATGGTAGTAGTTTACTCCAATTTGTGCATATCCCTGTATATGCACACATACTAAGATGCTACAGAAAGCTCTGGGGAAGGGAAAATATCACAGCGAGCTGTCTCTGGAGGATTTTTCAGAACAGATGAGACAAATACCTATATAGTGTATCCCAGCCCATCACAGGGTTTTGATTTGGATAACCTTGAAGACTAAATAGGAAGTAGAATTTATTTTTATGAACCAAATATGAGTTATTTCTAAGCATTATCACTACTATTTAGATATTTAGATTTGTAGTAGAATTTTTTTTATATTTAGTTACTCTGTCTGTGTCTTCAGTGTAGTGAAGCCTTAAAGGCTACTACTTTTAAGATATTTGCATCTATGATTTTGAACAAAGTTCATAAAACAGTAATTAAAAACATAATAATGCAAAATAACTGGTCACTATATTAATGTTGTTCAACACTCTCTTGAAAGCTAAGGGGGTGTGTGTGTGTGTGTATGACTGTGATTTCATCACTTTGTGTTTGTACTTACTTTCAAACTGAGAAACTGTGAATGAACCAATATTATGCAAACTATCTTCACGCTCGGCCTTTTTTGTGCTATGGACTTTTTCTTAAATGTTCTAAAAAGGGCACTTGTCAGTGTGATTGTTCACATTTTTCTTCTCATTTTATGCAACTAAAGAATGCTAGTCATTAAGCTCAGTTCTTAAGTGGCATACTTCAGATTGTGACTTCCACAAATTGGATGGGGATGTTGGATGTGAAATGAATAGAGTGTGAGCTATTCATTTTAATGAAGAAATTTTAAAGTCCCATGGATGACTTTCCTTATTAACATCCTACTCAGACTTAAACTTCTACTAAAATACGATTTTTTTATATTGACACTAGTGTTAGACAACATCAAAGTGGAAAACACTTTTTCCGCACTGTACCATTAATTTAACAAGTGCATAAGCTTTGCTCTACTAGTCACTTCTCCATATGTTAAATAGCACTGTGGCTTCAAATTACTAACTCAGTGTAAAACAATACTATTCACACTATGATATTTGGCTCTTCTGTCATTGAATCTCTATGGGACAGGTAAGTTTCTGTACGTATATGATGAATTATACTATAATAGAGAATTAAGACTAAAAGCTGGACATAAAAATAGATTTTCACGTTCAGTCATCAATGCAGTATGCACAAACACCTTTTAAAAAATGCGTATGGTTCTATGAATATGTAGACTTAGTCTAGTTATGCTAAAACTACAAGTTCCCGTTTCTTAATGACAGAATTAAGTCTGAGAGCATTATTAAATGGCATCAGAATGTGGCAAAAAGAATTCAAACTCTCAAATACTTATAAATGCTATAAAATGTATA
Source organism: Aptenodytes forsteri (assembly GCF_000699145.1). Classification (NCBI taxonomy): domain Eukaryota; kingdom Metazoa; phylum Chordata; class Aves; order Sphenisciformes; family Spheniscidae; genus Aptenodytes; species Aptenodytes forsteri. Next base: position 482,296 of record NW_008794407.1, on the reverse strand, counting down.
TATCACACATACAACAAGGATTTGCATTTCTCTTTGATGTATGGAACCTCACTTAGGAAATGAATACTGTCCTGAGTAGATTTTTCAATTGTCTGTTGAGAACGAGAATGGAATTGCTTCAAAATATTTATAGTAGAATGCGAAGACATCAAATCATTCTTGTCACATCATTATGGAGTGATGTTTTACATTCAAATTTAAAAGATACATTAGGATTAATGGTCATGACAGTAATACCTGGCATAAACAAAAAAGCAGCTGGAGAGATTGCTATAGTTTGTTTGTAGCACATGAACAGAAGCACCTACCTTTTACAGAAAAAGAGCGTCCCAGATAGACTTCAACATATACCAGATTTCATGCTAAGTTTAGAAAAGAAAAATGTTGCAACTTTATTTAATATTAAACCATTAGTTTATTAGTGATTTATAATTTTTAATAGCAGCTATTTACTTCAAAGTGAATTATACGTATATGATAATCCAAATATATAAGTATGCAGAATCCGTCTTCCTGTTTAGTCGGTATACTATTTGGCTAGGTAAATGCTACATAACCCAGAGTAGCCATGAATTAATTTTAACCTAAATGAGATTTAATCAGTCTTCTGAAGAAATCTTTCTCTTAATATGCTGCTTACTTAGAAACATCTAATCCAGAACATTCAGGGAAAAAAATTGCTATTAGCAGAAAGCAAATCTTTCTCAAACCTTATGAAGTTTAGCATTATGTCAGATTACTGCAACTTTGCAAATAACCTCAGTAATTTTCAACCCTATTTTTCTTCAGCTGTAGAAACAGAACGAGGCACAAAGCTGTCATGACAAGAAAATGACCTAAACCGTGTTGTTCACACAGAATTATAAGAAAACAAGGAACCAAGACATCTATTTTTCATAGTCTTGAAAACTGTACAAGTAGAAGCTGCTTCTAGTAGCAGGCACATATAAACCTCATGTAAAAAAAAATAAAAAGAATGAAAAAGCACCTGCTGAAAGTATGTTTTTAAAAGATTTACATAAAGTTGAGGTACTAGCCCATCATAATCTTAACAGTTACTACCTGGTCTATTATTTTTCTACAACAAAGGAGAACTTAGATGTTTGACAATGTCTGTGTTGTGGGAAACAGAAAGGAGTAAATATTGTGTAAAAAAGAAATGGCAAAAATTTCACATGAGACTATCTCTTCCATATAATTATATCTACACTAAGCATATATTCTCATTGGTTAATCATTGGACTCCAGTCTGCCAGCACATCTGTAATTATTCAGCTACATTCCTTTCTATTGCTGATGTACATAGCTTTCATACAGAATCAAGGAACAATCAGATTTGTGTGGAACAGAATTGTAAATTAGTATAAAATTAGTGACATTTCTCAAAAATATTTGAATTCACTTTCTTACCCGACAGAGCATTTTAAATTATCAAAGAAATATTTAGCATTAGATAGCTTAGGCAACTAGCTTTAGTTATGAAACCCTTTGGTTTTTCTTATGCATTGTGTGAAGTAATACTTGGTGATTATCCAGCAAATTAAACTAAGGTGGAAGTTACATTCCTGATGTTCATTTGGACTAGTATCCATTAAATATATCACCATTTACTATTATAGATACCTGTGATCAGAAATGTTTGGATTATTGTAAACTGCAATTTTATTTCCATAAATGAGAGTTTCCAAAAGAAGATTCAGTTATCTAAACAAAAAAAGAAAAAGTATACTATATACTACTATAAACGTACGTTGACAATTTGACAAGAAGAATATCTTGAATAGTTGATACTATTGGTCTCACGACCAATAACTTTATCACATCAAAAACCAGTAGTGTTACCCAGTGCAGCAGAATGATATCCTTGATCCAGCTCCCAGAGGTGACAGACAGCGCAACAGGGAACAGGTACAGCAAGTAAGGTGTTACATGACACAGCTTTGAGAGCAAGCACAACAGCTTTGAGAGTAAATTAATCAACATTGTGACCAGCGACTGTTAAACCAATATGATGAATGTTTATGACAAATTTGCCCTAACATGCTGTGGTCAGATCTGTCATTGTCTCAACCCTTTGTGCACCACGTTGGGCACCAAAAGGGCTGTTGTGGTTTAACCCGACAGGCAGCTAAACACATAGCTATTCGCTCACTCCCCCCCAGTTTATATACTGAGCATGA
>NW_008794407.1:479000-480027 GCF_000699145.1 Aptenodytes forsteri | reverse complement strand
AGTCCTTGGCTAGTGTAAGCACTGCTTAGCAACAACTAAAACATCGGTGTGTTACCAACATTGTTCTCATCTTAAATCCAAAACCCAGCCCTATACCAGCTACTAGGAAGAAAATTAAATCTATCCCAGCCGAAACCAGGACATCAATACATGTGATGTACAATTTTTAGTTGCCAAACAAAAATACAAACACTGCTGAGGGAGGTCATGCCAAAACAGACAGATCCAAAGCCAGGTGATTATCTAAATGCTTGCTTTAATCACCTATCACAGGTCTTAGTTGCATGTGATACAGAAAGTCCAGAGATGTTCTTACTATTCTTGAAACAGTTCCATTTACTCAGTTAGGAGCATACAGGGGTGGCTTGGTTCGCTTTCTGAAAAACTCAGCAGGATTTCAAGAAAAATTAGGAAAACTGCTTTCAGGATTCCACTGATGACTTCCCTCCACTGAGTACTGATTCTTTATTATTATTCAACATCTTACCATTCAGTCACTTTTTTTAATTTGTGCAAGATCTTCTTCTTTATTCCATAGTTACTGAGTTTTCGTAAGAGCCTTTGGCTCCAAAGAGCCTTGGATTTCTCTTTGGATTAGAAATACAAGACTATAATAGCCAGATCACCTTTCTCATGGACTTCCTGTCCCCTTCAGAGAAGTCCCATAGGTTTGTGCAGCAGGATTTCTTTTTGCCAATGCCATGCTCACTCTTCCTTCCTCCCGGTAGATTATTTTTATCTAGGTGTCCATTATTTCTTTGTCTTATGTTTTCTACTTATTTGTCCAATACAGGCTTGCAAGCACGTAGTTGCCAAGATTTCCCTTGGAATATATATAAAAGATAGCATCATATTTGCCACACTCCAAAGCAGTTTTAAGCAAGATGTTACATTCTTCATTAGTAATTTGGCTATTTCACCCAAATTGTTCCTTTAAACTCTTGGGTGAATACCACTCAGTACTGGCCATGTATTTCTTCCTTTTTTATCTCTTTACTCCCTAACTTCTCCCAAGCAATCATTTCAA
>NW_008794407.1:469711-478986 GCF_000699145.1 Aptenodytes forsteri | reverse complement strand
ATTCTATGATTTTGACATTAGAATCTCCACCACTTTTTCCGCAGTGGACATCATTGCTAAGAATGGATTTAGCTTCTCTGCAATGTTTTTTTGTATCCTGGTTATCCATTCTTCCTGCAGACTCTCTTGCAGCTTTTCTGATCTTTGATGTGTTTGGAGGAGGGTATGTTGGTTTTTATTCCTTTTGTTTAGACATTCCTCAAACTTTTAACCTTCATTTATTTGTTTATTATGCCCTTTCTGCAAGAATTGCGCTTTTCTACTATCTTCATTTGGAAGCAATTTTGGGCTTTTGAAAGATGTCTTCTTGCTTCCCATAACTTCCCTTACCCTATTGCTTAGACTTTTTATGTTCCTTTCACCCTGTCTTAAGCCTTTCTACCTGCAGACATTTAAGTGTCTTAGCTGGCCCTTGCAGCTCTTTAACAATTTCCTTATTTTTATGCAGTGTCCCTTTTTGGAGATATAGCTCATTTACATATTTTACAATTGCTGTTACGATTGAGGAGGCACTCTAACATATAGAAGTACATCCTGCATTCTACTCAGGACCAACTGATAGACAGCATGTTTTCTTCTGAAGCCTCCAGCCAGTTGCTAGTCATTGATAGTGCAAAGAAATGTGTTCTCTGCATTAGACCCTGATATGACATTTGTCTAGTCTAGATGGAGTCAAATCTCCTATGACTGCTTTATTTCCTGCCTCTAATCTCTGTAGGCAGATCACAATCAGTGTCACCATCCTGTGGTATCAGGAAAATAGATCAAAAAATATACTCTTCCTATCTGAGACTTGGAATTGCAATCTATTCAGATTCTGGTACCCTCCGAGGTAAGTAGTTTTTCATATATACTGAACTTCAGCATTAGTCCTGTATATTTTGTAACCCAATTTCAGTCTCCCACTGATCAGACAAATATTCAGCATCCTATTATATGTGTCTTCATTTAGTGCTAGACTAAGTAGATCATCCACACAATTTCTTAAACTTCCAACTTTGATGCAGAAGCATAAGTACTGCTGCTTTTTTTCTTGTCTTTGCATCCTGTATGAAAAGCAGTCTGCCATTCCTAATTCCTCTGCTTGCGTACTGAGCGTGTATGTCTTCTTCCATAACTCAACTTTTTGTTATTTATTTCAGGCATGAGAAACCTGATTCTCTTATCACTGAGTTAAAATCCATTTTTTATTTTTTAATTTATAGAATCATAGAATCATAGAATCATTAAGGTTGGAAAAGACCTCTAAGATAATCGAGTCCAACCGTCAACCCAACACCACCAGGCCCAGTAAACCATCTCCCTAAGCGCCTCATCTACACGTCTTTTAAATACCTCCAGGGATGGGGACTCAACCACTTCCCTGGGCAGCCTCTTCCAATGTTTCACCACTCTTTCAGTAAAGAAATTTTTCCCCACATCCAATCTAAACCTCCCCTGGCGATACTTGAGGCCATTTCCTCTCGTCCTATCGCTAGTTACTTGGGAGAAGAGACCGACACCCACCTCGCTACAACCTCCTTTCAGGGAGTTGTAGAGCGCAATAAGGTCTCCCCTCAGCCTCCTCTTCTCCAGGCTAAACAACCCCAGTTCCCTCAGCCGCTCCTCGTAAGACTTGTTCTCCAGACCCTTCACCAGCCTCGTTGCCCTTCTCTGGACACGCTCCAGCACCTCAATGTCCTTCTTGTAGTGAGGGGCCCAAAACTGAACACAGTATTCGAGGTGCGGCCTCACCAGGGCCGAGTACAGGGGCACGATCACTTCCCTGCTCCTACTGGCCACACTATTTCTGATACAGGACAGGATGCCATTGGCCTTCTTGGCCGCCTGGGCACACTGCCGGCTCATGTTCAGCCAGCTGTTGACCAGCACCCCCAGGTCCTTTTCCGACAGGCAGCTTTTAGCTTTTTAGATGCTCTTTAATCCACTGTGTCCCTGGTTTCTGATGAATCCAAGTTCTTACTCCTTGCACCTTCTAAGCCGGACACTAAGATTCTTCATCTCCTTCGATTCTGCCGATTAGGAACATTTCACTAACATAGGTGTACTCGCTGTCTTCTTTCTTCTGAAGTGTCTGAATTTGCCTCCAGATTCTTTCTCTTGCTCTTCTCTGTCAGCAGTACCCATGTAAACTGTGATTGCTGGCTTCTCTCCAGAACTTTCTAGGGTGGATCCAGATTCATTATAGGATCAGACACTTCTATAATCAACAGACAAATCACTGTACAGTATTCTCTGGGATGAGAGGCTGACAATTTGGTTGAAATAGCATCTTCTACCACTAAAGTACTTCTTTCCAGCTTGGGTTTCTGATTCCAAAGAGATGTCCTCAGTGCAAGAGGTTAAATGGCCATATTTTAATGAGGAAAGGAACAGAGATGTCTCCCAGAGGGATTATTTTCCCTTTCTTCAGTTCAGTGTTCTCCTCCCAGAAGATGGGACTGCTATCTTGAATTCAGCTCTGCTGTGTGATGTTCCTGAAAATCTCTATGAAGCTCTGCTGTCTTTCTCAGCACAGGGGATTGATTGTTTTCTTTGAAAATAATCTGCTCAAGGGTGTTCTTAAACTTACCATGAGTGAACCTCTCCAGATCAGCTACTCTGCTCTCGAGCTAGAATGCCCTCTGAGGACTACAAGTGGTCTGTATTACACATATATGTTTGCTATCTTTTCAGAAGCAGGTGCTAGCCATAAAATGAATAATCCCTGCTTTTTTTTCTGAAGTTCTTTCTCCATTTCTTCTTTCAGAGTAGAGAAGGCAGAGGGGTTTTTAAGTTGCTTTTTTGTCTGGATGAGTTTGCATACTGGCATATAGTGAATCGTAAGCTACAATCTGGTTATCATTTAGCTGCAGCACCAAATAAAATGTATACTAATACACTATATCATACATTTTCTAATTGAAATTAGAAATCTAATTACATAGATTGCTTCTGCACTTAGCACATTCATTCATACTAATCGATATATGTAGGATGCATTGGTCACATGGTCTATTATTTGTTTACATCAAATATGGCTTGCAAATAATGTTCTCAATTAAGCTATATTTTTTTTTTACTATCTACAAGTCCAGTCAGGTGTGTTTGAATTGCAAATGTTACTTTTTAATTTTTCATAATTAACACCATTATTAATATTATTCAGCATTAGTTTGCTTTTATGCCGGTAAGTTAGAACCAAGGATTGAAAAAATGCATCTCTTCAGCTTTAACTATGACATCTGCTGCTATTATAACTTGTAGCTTGGTAAATCTGCCTGCGTGTATTACCATAAGACATAAATGAGTTCTTAGATTTGGGAGCTCATGGACCAAATGTAGTCCCCAGAAGTGCATATATCCCTTTGCTATCCCATCTCCCCATGCTTTGTTTTTTATTCCTTGAAGGTCCCAACGCTACCTTATCATTATCCAATGGATATATTTAGTTCTAGCCTATTCACAGCAGTCAGCAGAGCACTCATAATATTGTAGCATCTCGCTCACCCTGGAGAGGAATGATGGGTTGCCTGGCAGCAATTCTCATCCAAGATGATATCAGGCCTATCCAAGCCTCCTTCTCAAGGTCAATTCTCAATAAATAACAAAGGGTAGAATCAGTCTGAAGAAAAATACTTTCCTGCACTGGATGTAAATCACCACTAATTTAGTTTTGCGTTAAATCATATAAATGTTAACTTAAACATGTAATTAAAATGTATTGAAGAGAACTTTCAGAAGGCAAGCAACTAACAAACTATGCCTATTATGATCAGTTCACTTTTTAATGTGATTTATTAGCTATCAAGGAAGACTGTCTTACAAGTAGAGAAAGCAGTTACTGTCAACAGCAGAAAGCCTTTAACAAGGTGAACACATTAAAACACCAATCTAGCTATTGCTTCCCAGCAAAATATATTTGGAGTAAAATAAAGGCATTTGTAGATTCTAGACTCCCTTAGAATAATTTAGTGAAGCCTTATGGTGAGAAGTAGCAAAAAGACAGAGGAATCTGATATCCTACTCTACTGTGAAATTTTCAGTGAAAGGAAAAAAAAAAGAAACTTAGAAAAGGTATATTCTTCTTTTCATGTTAAAAGACTCTAAGGAAATAACCACTGAATATTTTCTTTTACTAGCAAAGCAGGCTCCATTAAAATGTGATTTGACAGTATATATGAATGCAAGTATATGCCTGGATAACGCTTTATACTCCAAAGTTGGAAATAACTTCACTAGATGTTGCTGTTCTTCCCAAATTTCCATCACTGTGTTCACAGAGCTGATTCTTCTTTCCATCACTGAACCCTAGTTCAAGAGTCAACCAAAGTGCCAGTTGTCCTGGCTGTATCTACACTATATCTTCTAATCAAGTCTGGAATGTCCCCCAGAAGCCAAACTGAAACTTTTTTCTAAGTGCAGTATAGATTTCTGGATGATAACAGTTATGAGCCAAACCAAGATATCAGCTATCAATCTCAATTTACTAGCTGAGAGGTGATGAGGGACAAATAAAATTCCTCTTGACTGTAAGTGATCATATCAGGCTACTGCTTCCCTTCCAGTACAAAATCAAACAGATTATTGACAAAACACAGTATAGGTGAACTCTTTTGAGTTTGTGATGAAAAAGAGTAGGAGTACACATGCCACCAGTTAGAGATGACAGAGACCAATGGAAAGTGTAACCACTTCATTTCAATGCAAAGTCCAATAGGCAGTAATTTTTGGTTTATTGGTAATGTTAATAGAAAAATCTCTGCTTTCCTGCAGGACATCAATATTATAGCTGCGTGAGAACTTCTTTGTTTTGAGCTACACCTGGAGTTGAACAAGGTTAACCCAGGAAGGTACAGCTAGTTACCCAGAAATAAATACAGATTAGGAGGTTTGTTGGGCCTGAGGCTTAGTTAATGCTCAAAGATATATCCCACAGGGGTACAGCAATTGGATAAACACCAGCCCACAAGACATGAAGGGGTAGCCTCAAAAAAAAAGAAAATTTTTCATTAGATCTCATTTTTCTTCCGTGTAATTTCAGTGTCACAGGTGTGAATACATGGCTGGCTTGTACATAATGTCAAAGCTCATTTTTAAATAAAGATGAGACTGAGTGATTATTTCATTTTTTGCCCTTTCAAGAGGAGAAAGACAGCTTGTCATGAAAAATAAAAACAGTTGCTATTCTTGCTTTGACAGTGAAAAAAACATACAATAATTTCTTCTTCCGTGTAATTTCAGTGTCACAGGTGTGAATACATGGCTGGCTTGTACATAATGTCAAAGCTCATTTTTAAATAAAGATGAGACTGAGTGATTATTTCATTTTTTGCCCTTTCAAGAGGAGAAAGACAGCTTGTCATGAAAAATAAAAACAGTTGCTATTCTTGCTTTGACAGTGAAAAAAACATACAATAATTTCTTTTTTTTTTATTTCCTTCAAGCAAACAGTTGCTTACTGTTTAAGTGAGATGAGAGGAAACTCTTACATAAAAAATAAACTATTGATCAAGGCTGGTAGCATAAATTCTTGGGTTTTTACTTTCTATAGCATAACTGTGATTGTATTCTTTTAAAATTCCTTGCCATTATATCCATCAAAACTAAACTGAGTGCATCCTGGGGTGGGGTTTTGGTTTTTTGTTTTGTTTTGTTTTGTTATCAGTAGCCCTTAATCAGAGCACATTTGTTTCTGATAGAAGTAAGCATCTACACAAATTCAAAACAGTCAGACCACTGTTCCTACTAGTAGCATTAGTAATTTCCAGGTTAAGTTTCAGAAAAAGCACGTTTGCCTGTGAAGAGAAATTTGAGGCTCATTTTAGCTGTTTTTTTCAAATTGTATCAGACAGCAGCTTGTTTTTCACCCAATGGCATGTCACGTTTCTGGTATATTGTCCTACAAACAGTTAGTTTTCCAAATTCTTCTAAAAAAGCAGAATCATCCTGATCATACCTGAACATTACACTGTTTATTTAAACATGTGAAAAGAAATGTGAGTTCCTTTATGGTCTCTATAACCTGGGAATCTGTTGGCTTGATTCATGTCTCTGTTGCTCAAGTTTGGTCATTTAGCCTGAGGTAGAATATCAGACAGATGATTCAATAGCTTAGTTGCTAATGATTGTATCCCACAATCTATCATCTTAGGCTACTTTCTGTTCTTTGACATTGACATTATCTGGTTATCACCAGAGCCTCTTTTACTGATATACAAAAATTATACGAAATCAGTATTCATCTTATCTCAGTAACTTGGCTGCTACTGACAGAAACTGAAGGTAAGCTTTTGAAGTAAAATAAGAATTTGAATGCTACTCCAGGAAAAGAACTTAGAATGCTTTGACAGAGCCCTTTTTAACATAATATGTGTTCAGAGAATTCATCCTGCAGGTTAGAAAACACTTTCTAAAACTGGTCAGCTTCTGAGGTTTTAAGTACCTCCAGTACCACAGGTGTTTTCAGCTAGATGCATATATAAACAAACACTAAGGAACTTGCAAATCACAACAGAAGTTTCATGATCTCGTATAGGAGCAAATACAATGTAACATAATAAAAATAGTGGAAAATAAGTTCTCTGATGTTACACTTAAAATTATAAGAGAGAACACAATTTTATGTCACACATTATGAAATGTACATAAAAATATTTCCTTGGCTTATGGAATATTTCCTTGGCTTTTGGAAAACAAGCAAATTCAATTAATTTGAATTAGAATGCCAAATTATAGAAGGCGGCAGCTGACTAGAAAGGAAGGATTCATTTTCTGTCCTACCTCCCAGAGGAGGCTGGTTTTGTTTTGTGTTTTATTTAAATAAAGGAAAAAGAAAGCTGGAAGCTTACCTTTATCTTGGGCAGCAGCAGGAGGTTTTGGAATACAGACAGAATTGTTGAGAATTATGGAAATTATATTAAAATATATAACATACTTTGAAAGAAAAATAATTTCTCATCCTCCTAACAAAGCCAGAAGTATCTGTTCATAATAAAGTCACATACACATACCTCTTGTTTTTACACATTTAATCAATCTCTCAGGTTATTGTTCTTAAATATGTGAGTGACAACAGTTTACGTTCATACACATAATATATTTCAACAACTGAAGGTTTTGTGGGGTTTTTCTTTTTGTTTTGCAGTTCTCAAACCATTGGGTGTGGGAAATGCAGTAGAGATTTCCTGCCTGAGTTTGCTGCTGATATAGCCAACTCTCTGAATGATTCTCACTTACAATAGAAAGACTAAACCTACACTGTGAAGGGTGATACATTTAGATATTGCAGTACATAGAAGCATCAAATCATAGAATCATTCCAGTTGGAAAAGACCTTTAAGACAATTGAGTCCAACTGTTAGCCTAGCACTGCCAAGTCCACCACTAAACCATGTCCCTAAGCACCACATCTACACGTCTTTTAAATACCTCCAGGGATGGTGACTCAACCACTTCCCTGGGCAGCCTCTTCCAATGTTTGACAACCCTTTCAGTGAAGAAATTTTTCCTTACATCCAATCTAACCCTCCCCTGGCGCAACTTGAGGTCATTTCCTCTCGTCCTATCGCTTGTTATTTGGGAAAAGAAACCGACACCCACCTTGCTACAACCTCCTTTCAGGTAGTTGTAGAGAGCGATAAGGTCTCCCCTGAGCCTCCTCTTCTCCAGGCTAAACAGTCCCAGTTCCCTCAGCCGCTCCTCATAAGACTTGTGCACTGGACCTTCACCAGCTTCGTTGCACTAAGATGTTATCCTTATAAAACTGTTATAAATGTTCCAAGTTATGTCCAAAATACAATAAAGGCAGTACATATGCATTGATCCTGCTGGTCTGTGACTGTAGAGGAATAAAATCTAATCCATAATTAGATTTGTACAGAGATGGTATTTTCAAACAGTTAATACAAAATTTTAGTCTTTTTTTTTTCCCTACCTACTTGGCAGCAGATCGAGGGTGATTTAAAGTAATCCAGTCCAAGCAGAACAGACCAGATGCTGTGTAGACTGATGCAGAACTGTTACAACTATGGATGGATATTTAGAAATTGCTTTTAAACCAAGCAAAATTATTTAGAAAAATCATATTTCAGACACAGAATTATTTGACCTGTTACTGCTGTGTCTTAAAAGGAAGCTCAGACAAGAATAGCAAATGAAGTCTTCCTTTATTGTGAATATCTCAAAGTAGATTATACATTAAATGGTAACAGTAAAAGTTTTACTTTCCCTTTTTTCTGAGAATTTCTTCACTCAGGTTATATTTTGCTCCAGGAAAAGCTCCCTCAGTCTATTTACAGAGTTAGTACAACTTAGGGTACAAAAATCCTTATTTGTATGAAACAAGCACACCAAAGATTAGAGAAATATATATGTCCAATAAACCTGTGTACTGCCATAAAGAAGGAATACTTTCTCCCCCCTCCTCCATAATGTCCTTTCCTATTTACAGCACCTGTAACAACAACAAAAAGGCATATCACATGGGACAGTAAGAGAGCACTTTGCTTTCCCTTCCTATTTTGTGTGGTCATAGTAGTGAAGTTTTGGTCTGGTCTTACAAAAGCAAAATAAGGGTGGGAGATCTGAGCTGCCAAATATTTGATATTAATAAAGTAGGGTGTTATTTTATTAGCCTTGAAGTATTTTGCCAGGGCCATTTCAGATAAAATCATAGAATCATAGAATAGTTTGGGTTGGAATGGACCTCTAAAGGTCACCTAGTCCAACCCCCTGCCATGGGCAGGGACATCTTCAACTAGATCAGGTTGCTCAGAGCCCTGTTCAACCTGACCTCGAATGTTTCCAGGGATGGGGCATCCACCATCTCTCTGGGCAACCTGGTCCAGTGCTTCACCACCCTCAGTGTAAAAAATTTCTTCCTTATATCCAGTCTAAATCTACCCCACTTTAATTTAAAGCCATTCCCCCTTGTCCTGTCGCAACAGAACCTGCTAAAAAGTTTGCCGCCATCTTTTTTATAAGCTCCCTTCAAGTACTGATAGGCTGCAAGAAGGTCTTCCCAAAGCCTTCTCTTCTCTAGGCTGAACAACCCCAACTCTCTCAGCCTTTCTTCATAGGAGAGGTGTTCCATCCCCCTGATCATTTTCGTGGCCCTTCTCTGGACCCCCTCCAACAGGTCCGTGTCTTTCTTATGCTGAGAACTCCAGAGCTGGACGCAGTACTCCAGGTGGGGTCTCACCAGAGCAGAGCTGGACACAGTACTCCAGGTGGGGTCTCCCCAGAGCAGAGTAGAGGGGCAGAATCACCTCCCTCGACCTGCTGGCTATGCTTCT
>NW_008794407.1:463814-467112 GCF_000699145.1 Aptenodytes forsteri | reverse complement strand
TCCGTACCTCTCAGAAGAGAGTCGCCTACTACTATCACCCGTCGCCTTTTCTTAGTTGTGCTGGTTGTCATACGGGGGGCAGATCGGGCTGCATTACTCAGCTCCAGCGTTTCTCCTGGTGTGACAGGACTTTCCTCTTCGGCCTGCAGAGGCAGTTCTGCAAGGGCACCTCAGGCTTCGGGGGAAGTCTTTTCCTCCTGCTGGTCCTTGCCTTTGCAACCATCCATTCCTCTGCATTATTGGCCCCACGCTCCCTTCTGCCATTCTTACATGTAAGAAAACATGCCTAAACACAGTTTCTGCTGTGGTCTAACAGGGCTTAGTATTTTTGTATTCACGTCCAAAAATCTTATTTCTAGGGTATTCTTCCAGCTCAATTGCTTTTTAAAAATTGGCTCTGTTATCCTGTATAACAAAACCAATTCCTTGTTTTATGGAAATATCTCTTCTTAGATTAACTAAACAGAAACTATTCCTCTGCTGCAGAAGAGTTCTTAAGGTTAGCAGGAGTCTGTTAATTATTGTTCCTTTTCCAATTTCATCTTCTCTGAAAGGTTTTTGAATAGATAGGGCTTTCTCATTTACAGCCCTTAATTTTATATGAAAATATGTTGTAATTTTGCTTTGGAGCTGATACTTATTGAAAGAAGGGTTTTTTTTCTAGAAAATTGTTTAACAAAGTTTGAAATATTGTGACTATATTATGCATAGAGACTTCATAGATTGTTTGAGTTTACTGTCAAGCCTTCTAATACCATACTAATATCACTAGAAAGCTTTATTTTGCCTGGAGCTCCTGGTGGATTTATAGAACACAGCATGAAATCTAGTTTTTCTTTCATTTCTTCTCAGTTCAATCCTTCTGGGGTTTTTTGTTTTTGTTTTTGTTTTTTTATTTAGCATGTGCAAATGTCTGTGCCTCAGTTCTTTCTCAGTTTTCTCACTGTGATGGTTGAAGTTATAAATGTGTACGTCAGGACTTACTTTAAAGTATAACAACAGGATGACCACCTAAAACTTTTATCAGTGTTGTGGTCTAACCCCAGTAGGCAGCTAAGCCCCACACAGCCAATCAAAATCCAAAACACAGCACCGTACAAGGTACTATAAAGAAAATTAACTACCTCCCAACCAGATGCAGTACAAGCTGGGTTTGATGTTCTTATAACATTGAAGCAAAGCTGTCAGAGAAGTTAGTTAGTGCACCTGCTCTAGAGGTACAGAGTGTTGCACAAAAGATATTGGGACAGGTTCAAATGCACAAAGATTTATTAGTGCAGCCTGTAGCTGATGGCAAACAGCTGTTCTAATTATGAAAGTTGCTTTGGGGCATAAAAAAAAGACGAGAGAAAGAGGAAAAGAGAAAGAGAGAGAAAGGAAAGGGAAAACTCTTCCCAGTGGCCAGTCGTGAAATGAAGCAACAGGGATCCCCAGACAAACATCCTTCCCTGTGTGTCTTCTCTGATGCAGCAGGTGATTCCCCCTGTAATACTTTTCCTATAGTGACTATACAGTTTCCATCAGGACCTGCTCAACCTCCCAGCTGGTTGTTCCTGCTTATGAAACTGTCAGAGCTGACTAGATCAGGGACAGGTACTGCACACTGCTTGGCTGTTAACATCTCTGGATGCATACTATTGTCCCCACTAATATAACCAAGGGGTAGCTTGGGATGGCAGGGAGAACAAGGGAAAAGAAAAGTCATTCTTACACTGATGGCAACTGCTTCCCATGAGAAGCCGCAGTAGCAACACTACTTGAGTTTGTGGGAGCAAGGCCATGGGAATAACACCACCAAAAAAACAGCATGAGAAAAATATGGGGAAAATACTGTCACAGAAGCGACGGAAAATGCTGTCACAGCAGCTTGGGTGAAGAGGTACAGAGCTGGCAGGTTGTAGAGTGGGAAAAGTGAAGGCTCTTAGCAATGCAAAAGGCTAAGGCGCCAAAGGAACTGTGAAACAACAGGCTGGTACGACCTGAAGAATGAAACACGCTTTCTTAGGTGGAGGGGAGGGTGAGGACAGAAAGGAGAGGTGAGATCCCATGCTGATCTGTAGTGCAAAATGATGGCACTTTTTTTGTTTTGTTTTGTTTTTTTCCCTGCCTAGTAGAAAGATGTGGAATTGTTTGGAAGTACTGTATGCTTTAAACAGAAATGAATAAAATTCTGAATGCCTACCTAATTTGTACAAACCAATTGATTGAAAGGCTGGGGGTCCTTTTGTGGAACAAAGTTTGACTTACTCATTTTGAAATGTGGAGCCATTTTTTATAGAGAGTTTGACATTGAATTGCATCTGCCTAGAGTGCTGCAGGCAATTATGTTTCAATCAGCTAATATTATCTTTCTTCTTTGAGGACAGTATCTTCCATAATCTATCAAGCACAAGATGAAACAATGTATTATAGAAATCTACGTAGCCAAAAAGAGAAAATAAAGCATAAACTATATGAACTAATGACACCTGGAAGAAATACAGTTTATATTTACTATTTATATTTAATTTTATATATTAAATATTGTATTTTGATAAATCAAAATTCAGTTTTCTCATTGCAACACACCTAATACATTTTCTGCTGAAAAATCATAGGAATATTTTTTTTCTGTCACATTTACTGTTAAGATTAATCTTTTAAAATATTATGAATAACATTTTTGTTTAGAAAACATGTTCTAAGCTTTATAAAGAGTGTCACACAGACATCAAGAGATTTTATGGAATCAGGAATTCGTAGTTCATTTCTATCTCTTGATAAATAAACTATTATTTTCTCTTGTTGGTGCCAATGCGCTTTATTTACAGAGAAATCATGTTCTTTGCTTTTATTTAAGGTGTCAGACTGCAAGATCCTTAACCTGACTTGCAGCTCTTCTGCAGGTATATGCATAGCATTCTCTGATCCAGGTCACTGTCCCTGAGTCACAAAAGGTGGAATTTTACATGACTAAGTAAGAGAAGATTGCTTACATCACAATATTGTGCCTCTTTGAGATACATTGTCCGTATACCTGACATAGGGAAATCTTTGATTTTATATTGTGTCATGGTTTAACCTCAGCCAGCAACTGAGCACCACACAGCCGCTTGCTCACTCTCCCCCCCTTGGTGGGATGGGGAAGAGAATCGGAAGAGTAAAAGTGAGAAAACTCGTGGGTTGAGATAAAAACAGTTTAATAATTAAAATAAAATAAAATAAGAATAAGAATAAGAAGAATATACAAAGCAAATGATGCACTATGCAATTACTCACCACCCGCTGACTGATGCCCAGCCAGTCCCCGAGCAGCACC
>NW_008794407.1:459823-460424 GCF_000699145.1 Aptenodytes forsteri | reverse complement strand
AGTCTGCCTCGTACACTTCTTCCTCTGGCTCCCTTTTAGAAGTTTCTTCCTGCCTTACTTAACAAGCCAATTTCCACTTCCAAGATTTCTTCTTGTGTACAGGGGCAACTGATACTGGCACAGGCTGGTTCTTTGGTTCAGCTGCAGTGCCTGGCACCGGGGTTGGTGTAGCCGCAGTGCATGTCTCAGGGGTTAGAGTGGCCGCAGGGCCTGTTTTGTCGTCAGATCCAAAGACCTCTTCCCCTTGAAGGCACTGAATAGTGTTGAACAGGGCTCGGTAGGCATGGGCCAGGCCCCAGCACGTTGCAATGATCTGCATCTCTCTGGAGTTGCCAGGGTGACAGCATACTTTTTCCAAATACTTTACTAGTTTTTCAGGATTCTGTATTTGTTCAGGGGTGAAGTACCAAAACACTGGGGGTGCCAGCTGTCCTAGGTACTTGCCCATGCTATCCCACACACCCTGCCACTCATAACTATCCAGCCTTGGGGCAGATCTCTGGATGATATTCTTAAATTGCTTATTAACCTTAGACAAAACTGAAACAATATTCCCAAGAGATACCAATAGAAGTATCTTAACTACCCAAGGATGTTCAAA
>NW_008794407.1:422360-459224 GCF_000699145.1 Aptenodytes forsteri | reverse complement strand
TCGATGCAGCCAGGTTGGACATGCGAACGTAAACATTTATATGTGCTAGCACCTGAAGTACTTCCCGTTAGTTTGAATTCAGAAATCATTTGCCTTTATTCTCCTTTAAAATCAGATTTCTTTAAATATGGCATTCACTTATAAACATTTTTATAGATTTTTAAATTGTTCTAATAATAATAATAATAATAATAATAATAATAAAATTAACTCTATCCCAGCCGAAACCAGGACATATTGTTAGCCAAAAATATCACCAAACACTAGAGATTATACTGTTCTTTTTTCTTTTGAATAGCAGCTGTGATAACACTCAGAATGTTGTCACAGTGTGAATTGGAAAAGGTATATAAGTAAAGTTCCTTTAAAATATGAGAGGTCAAAGTTCAAATAAGAAGTTACACTGAGTATGGATTTTTTGAGGCATGTAAGGGAAGAGGAAAAAGAGTTGGACTGTGGTGAGTGTTTTTAGTTTCAGCAATCAGTGCTTGGGGACACTACTGCTATGCTTATACTGGTTTTCCAGTGATTTAACTCCTAGCTCTAACAGGTGATGCCCTCTCCCATGTCCTTCATAATGATTATAAAAAGTGCTTGCTACCTTGTCCTCTGTGATCCCGCACTAAGCAGAAGCAGTCTGGATATGAGAAGGACAGAGACATTCCTTTTACAACTGTTTTATGCAGTAAATAAGAATGACAATCATCAGCTGCCACAGATAGCAAAGCTTGTCATGGTAGAGATTACAGATGCATACCACGATTCGTACAATCACAAGGTAGTTCAGGCTTGGAAGGGATCTCAGGAGGTCATCCAGTCTGACCTCTTACTCAAAGCAGGGTCAACTGTGAGGTCAGGCCAAGTTGCTCAGAGATTTATCCAGTCAGGTCTTAAAAACCTCCTGGAGACTGCACAAGCTCTCTGGGCAACCGCTTTGAGTGCTTACCTGTCATCATGGCGATGGAACAAGTTTCTCCCCCTTTCAGATATGAAAATAAATTGAAAATAAAGCCATGAGTTTATGCCAAGAACACTGACTTGGTCTACATTTTTCTTCTTAGCCATGACAAAATACATTATTTTTTCCAAGACCAAACTCTACTTTTTAGATCATTTCATTTTTTCATATGTTCCTGTTTCCTTAAAGTTTAAAAAAAAAAATCTGTAAAAATTAATTTCACCATATTCTTGGTTCCATCATTGCACAAAAGCAGTTCTTGAATTATACCTGTTATCTGGGATTTAATGTCTAAGTTCTCATGCTTGGGGGCTTGCTTTGTTTGTCTCATGCTCTATGTATTTCTGTTGTTAGATGCCATAGGATTTCTGCATACCACAGCACTGAGAAGTGTACCCAGTCTTCTTATTTTTCATTTTAAAAAGTCAACAGTTTGTTATGGCTTTCTAATTTTCAGAAAGTGGACAATGACAGAGAACCACAGCTACCCCATTTGAATTTCATGTCATGTGTTATGTCTTTCTAGCTGTATTCTTAGCTGTACTCACAAATACTCATCTGATAATGGTTTTTGACTACTAGAATAATGCAGCTAGAAAAAAATCACTACTGTCTTTTAAAAATGTGTATTTTAATCGTCATTTGCAGCATGTTTTAAAGGTAATACAGGCTTGCAGCTGTATCGTCTGAAGGTATCATAAACTTTCATGGATAAACCACAGGAAATAGTCCTTTTGACTTCTGTCATTTAAGGAAACAATGACAAAAGTGAGATTTTTATCTAAAAAGTTCATCTGTCTGTATTTCCTTTTTTCCAAGTAACTCTGCAGTATTTGTTACATCAGGTGATACATTTAATACCTAATTAACATTAATAAAAAGTACTTCATTGTACTGCAGATTTAGAAAGGTTATTTAGGCTAGACATTACATGATACAACTGGAGTAATCCCTGGTTATCACCTTTAGATGGATACAAGGAGTCAGTGATATAGCATAGATTTAATATCCTATTACCGCTAATTAGGTTTGCTTCACTTGCTTCACTTTCTTTTGCATCCTTGTCCTATAACTTGTCTTGTCCTTGATATATGTTAGTGTCTAGAGACAAAATATGGTCATTGCCAGATATACTCCTGCTTTCATCAGGTGAAAGTTCTTTAAATGTTTTATAGCTCATTCTTCGCCTCCTCTGCTGTACAGACTGCTGTATTAAAATGATACAGTAATGGTGATATCTGTTTAGGTACAGCATGTAATACATCAACTTAGTAACTCCTTTGCCATCAAATAATGCTTATCTAGGACCATAAAGATAGAGGTTTTATTTTCCTCTGCAAGTCTGTGACCTCTCTACCAATTATCCCAGGTTCAAGATCATCCAGGCAGCAAGAGAAACAGCATGAGACAATGGCTCAGTGCTAAAGAGAAGCCTAAACATTTCCCAAAAAAACAATGGGCTTCATCTTTACCAGGCAGGAGGTCAGTATCATCAGCAAAGGATGAATGGTTACCTACTGTGGGATAACCAGGGTTTCAGAAGCATCTAAAGCTTTTCTGCTGCTCCAAAAGCTTACCACTGTTTAACAGCTGTCACAAGAAGGCTAATGGCCACAGGGAATGCATCACATTGCCCATCTCTGAGACAGCAATGTACATATCTATCATTCCATATATAGATCGAAAGATACACGCATTCATTTGTGGGTTTTTTTTCACTACTGTTATTCACTGATGGCAGTATTAAAAATGGAAAAAAGAGACATAGTTCCAATGAGTGTGATTTGAGAGAGATGAGATGCACAAGGTTAATGAATTAAAGGCAATGAAAACCTAAATAACACTTTTAGATGTGAAATAGATATATAGAATATACCCATGAAGTTCACTTAAGTCACTGAAAATCAGAATAGAAATAAAAATTATAATGTACTAATGTAAATTATAAAACAAATTTGTGTTTTAATTTTTGGTACTGATACCCACACAAGATTGTGCAGGTCTTCTCATGATGGTGAACACAGACAGTAAATTAAGTGACAATGGGTTTTAGGCTGAATGTATTTCAGATTTAAGTTTCTTACCCTTCTACTACATACATATAGAAACCAGGAAAAGTCACTTTTTTCTTACGGAACTTATTTTTCAGTCTGTTCCTGTAGCATGTAAATACAATTGTAAATTATAACTTTTTTATAAATAACTTAGAAAAAGTTAGAGGAGCTTACTTACTGAGGTTGGGTGGGGTTGTTTTTGGTTTTTGGTATTGGGTTTGGGATTTTTAAGGCTCTTTGGGACATGGGACACTGTGGCTGCATCTTCTATATTTAGGTAAATGAGTATGTGCTTTCTTGATTGCCCTTTGCCTGTAGTTGTACATATAGGCTACACTACATAGTTTTTCTAGATCAATTGCTTTTTATCAGACAGTTTTTTTGGTTTGTTTTTTTTTTTTCTTTTGTCTTTACAAAGTGCATACTTATCCTTACTGATAAGGAAATAGGGACTGAATTATTAGATGACTTGTCCAAATTTCCATAATAAATTCACTGACTGAGAGACTAAAACCTCAGTTTCCTGACTTCTGCTTGCACACCATCCTGCAGAAAAACTGTTCAATAATACTTGGAGTCCCAAGTATTACTCCCATATACATCCCAAATGCAGAGACATGATTCTACATGCAGCATTTCACAGGTCTCCAGCATCCAGAAACTGCACTGGTGGAGACCTGTTTCACACCTTGGAAGGGAGAAACAGGGAGTAACTTCTGTGTGAATCAACTATTGGCACTGGTGCCTATCAGATTGTTCCCTGAGCAGGTGCAAACAAGCCATAACATCTTTTAAAAAGCATAACATCTTTAAAACTGTTTTCTGCACTGTGAGTTTCAAATCATTAATTAGTGTCAGTTCAGACCTTTGCTCTTCCAGGGTAAATGGAAATGGATTTTCTAGCTAACAAGTGCTAAAACTCCAAGTCTTATCTTCCCCATTAGACAGTACGAGACAAATTTCCAAAACTCAACTCCTTCAGCTTGAGAGTTCTAGGCTTTATCTTCAACCTGTAAAACTGAAATAAGGCTTTTTCACTTTACAGAAGCATTGTGAAAATGAACTCCATGATGCTTACAAAACACAGGTGCCATGAAAATGACCAACACGTAATCAATCAAATAGATGTATGATTCTTCGGTCTCCATGAGACAAATCTTCTCCCAATTAGAATTTATAAGCATTTCACAAATTAGAAGAAATTAAGATTTCAAATTTTGGCAAACAAATATTGCTTACTTTCCTGTCTCTTGCAATTTTCTGGGTAACAATAGATAGCTTAGCTGTATGCTCAGGATAGATTATTTCACAGCATGCAATGACCTTCTCATCTTCAAAAATGACTTAATAGTGTCTATCATGATATCCTTTCACTCTTTTATGAAAAGTTGTGTCTTCAAAATTTTCACATTATAGACTTTTGCATGCCTTTTAATTTTTTCCTGCTTTGACCTTCCCTTTAAGTCTATTATTATTATTATTATGTGTTGATGGTAGCTGTTTGTCTGAATTCAAACTAAATATTTTGAAACTTTTCTCATATTTTATTGTTTTTCCGTGATAAACTGGGTAGCTGAGTTAACACATGATAGATGTGAAAAAGAAAAGCAAAAGTGAAAAAGTTGTTAGCTTCTTTAGGAAACATTAGAGAAAAGAGTCTTGCTACTGTTATGATTAAATGAGGACAAATTTGGACAAAGGAACCATATTTCTGCTTGTAGGGTGAGGGTATAAGGAATGCATTGCACCTTTAAGCAGGGCACAGCAAAATCTGACCCTAAATGATTATTTGCAGAAGTGATATGACTGCTTCCTGATCACCATGGAGAAGACTGTGGCCATTGCAGGAGAGCTATGAGATTTAAAGTAGCTGCTTACTGTCTTATGGTGACTATGAAATGATCTGTGTACAGATGGGGCAGGTTAAGGATTTAAATCATGATCTGATCCCTTTAGCAGAGTACTCACTGGCTCAAGTTTAAAGTTCGTGGATAGGCACAACTGAGTTTGTTACTAAGAAAATCATTACCACCTACCAAGGACTTGATCCAAGGTCCTGATACCCATTTGATGTCTTCCCATTTCCTCAAATGAGCTTTTGATTACAGTCAAAGTGCTCAGGTTGGAATTTTCAAGTCAGTTTAAAAAAAAAAAGAATAGGTAATCCAGGTAATACTGTGTTTGTAAGGAGACAGGAGATAAATTCAGTTAGGAAAACCTTCCTTAGCTTCCCTTCCCATCTTGTGTATAGACTAAACATTTGAATATTAGAATTTTGAAATACTTGATCCATAAATGAGGGAGAACATGTTGGAATCAAGAATGGAAGGTGGAAGTAAATGGAGGAATGGAAGGAGGAATCCTGCATACTAATAATCATGTTTGTATGGCTTATGATGATTAGTCACATGAAGAGCAGTTAATAGTATTACATCTCTGACTTTTGAAATACAAAACAGCAATGAAAGTCATCCTAAGATGACTATATGAGATTTTTACATAAAGCTGCATGAGGTGTCATGGAGGATAGGTAACATGTCCAATATTTGACTCAAAGGTAACAAAAGAATTTAGCCAAGAGTATGGTAATCCTTTGCGATGCAAACAGAAAAGTAGAGTGGAACTTCATCCTAGACAGAAGAGCATTTTGCAACTGAAAGAAAAGTAGGTAAATAGTGGCTGATAGAAGGTGCTGGAAGAACAGTCCAGTTGGTGCCAAAGGCACCATCTGGTGGAAAATACTGTTGCTGAATTTGTCATGTGTTTGAAGCAAAGCAATATGGAAGTGCAATGTTTATTTTTCCACTTATGCCTTACCTTTGGCATCTCTTCACTACATTATACAATCAAAACAGTGAACAGAGCCTAAAGGCAATGGAAACTCTTGTTGCTCTCTAAGCCTTGATGGATATGTTTCTGAAATACAGAAGAAGTTTACAAAATGAATTTTGGTTTATACAATGACTGAAGAGGTTTCACCACCTTTCAGCAGGTGGTGAAATAGAGGTCTGTCTCTATTTGGGTGTAAGAGAAACAGAAAACTAAGGACTTCTCTTAAATCATTGAGTCATATAAGCCTCTCTTTAGGGGAAAAGAGATGTTAAAATTTAGATCAAAATTTAACTGCAGCTTCATTATTTCAAAGAGGGCTAAAAGCTCATTTTACTATATAACTGGAGCTACTAAACAAATGTAGATGGGACTGCATGTACCCGTTACTATAAAACAACCTATGCTCTATAAAAATCAAAAAGGCATGATCCTTGGGTGTAAATCAAACAAATTAATTATATTAAAGATGTTTAATCTGGTAATTTTGAGTTTGAACAGAACATTATTACTTGTTTAATTCACCTTCATGTTTAAAGTGAAAATGACTGCAAGAAATGAACTATTGCTTAAAATATTCAGGGCAGCAGCATATGCCTCAAGAGATAAGACTTTCACTGTTAGTTTAATTAAGAGACCAAAAAGCAAGCTTCAAGTGTTATTTACAGGTTCTTGACATATTCACTAATGAATCATAGGATGCTGTAAAGGTTACTCTGCCTATTACAAAAGAAGTGCACAATAATTGTTTTTTAACCAACTTCTTTTCTTTGCAAAGTTTTATTCCATTCATGATAGATCAATGTGCTTGAAATAGGAAACAAAGATTCTTCTTTTACCGTTTCAGCTAGTTAGCTAGCCAGCTTCATATGTGAGATAGAGTACAGTGGTACATTGTTATGTTCATTGTTGTACATTAAGGAGTTAAGCATACTACCAGCACAATTTTTACTACTCTGTATTTTCCAGAACACTTAATTTATTTTTAGGAATATCAGGAATGTTTGGTGCCACTGCCAGCACACCAGATAATGAAGGATTTCCAAATACAATACATTCTTTGCCTTAGTAGAATCAATCTTTATTCTTTCTGCATGCATATTTATCAACCTGATTAGTAATTTTTTTTCTGTTTCTTTTCCGTTAAGATCTTTCTCATGCACACACATACACTCTTTCTTCAGTATTTATCTGTTGCATTAGACAATCCCTCAGCTAAAACAAAACAAGAAACAACTCTTCTTTTCCAAATAAGTGGTTTTAGTATGGAGAGAGAAGACTGTGCATCCTGCCTCTGATATAAGGGGTGCTAGACAATGTATAACAGTATCTGTATTAGCATTATGACAGATTTTTAAGTAATAGCTCTAAATACAACATGCCTTACATAATAACGTGTTGCTCATCTTCTTCTGTCTTCTAAAGAACAGGCATCAGCTTACTTCAGCTGTGCCTTGCTACAGAAGGACAGATTTTGAGATACAGTATTTATAGTTCTTGTTTTTATTTAGAGCGCTGTCTAGATTAGATAGCCAACATTGGAGAGCTATTGACTTGACCCTATGAGCAAAGAACCTAAGTGCACCAGGAGATCAAAGATTCTGTATTTTTCTGTTAGAAACATCTTTGTTGTTTCTCCCTTCTTAAAGGGAGAGGGAAGAGCTAATTTTAGAATAAATCATGATTAAAATAACATTTTTATTATTCATATTAAAAATAAAAAAACAAAATCTTGCCTCTCTTCACATCACCAGAAATGAAAGGTTAAGATTTTATCTGAAAAAAATGACTGACCACAATGGGCATTGAAGGGAGAAATAGCAATCTGAGCTAATCTGAGCTATACACACTCAGAGGAAAGGAAGAAAAGCTGACATTCAAAACCTACTTCAAGGGTGACTGTGAATAGCAAATTAGATACAGCTTGTGGTGAAGTGTGGCTGGAAAAAGGCCATACCTCTCCCTGCTGAGGCCCTTAGATACATTTTCATGTCTGCTTCAGTTTCCCTGCATTTTGTGCATGGATCCAGACTTATCAGTCTCCGGCAGCCAGCGAGGGTACAGAAAAAAACTGGAGGGAATTACATTTCCCTCAGCAGCAGGTGGTTTCCCTCTGGCAAGAGATTTTCTGAGGACCTTAAATGGGCCCATTTAATTTCCAGCCATGTTCTAAAAGCCATGTTTAGTTTTGGAGGAGACTGTCTTCAACTCAGACACTCATTCTGATGTATTTGTGTCAGGTTGCGCCCTGAAAGGTTCAGTTACAGTCAGAATGAGTGGACTGTGTCCTCTCCACCTGCCCTGTAGCCTCTTCCACCAGCTGTAAGCTTGTCCACATTAGGAGCTTTACCACATCTGCTAGCCCCTCTGTTCCCTCCAATGGAGACAGGGCAGTGAAGAGCTCTTTCCACAAGCCAAAAAGAGTCAATTAGGATTGAAAAAGAACTGGCTTTAAAGCCAGGAGATCTTTTTTTTTAAGACTATGTGCCTCTGACAACAAGGATCAGAAATACTCCTATAATTTCTCTGTGTGTGTCAGATGACAAATTCTTGATAAAGAAGGAATACATTGAGGAATGACTTAAAACAGCACAGATTCAGTAACTTGGTGTCTGCAGGTCTCCCAAAATATTCTGTGTAAATTAAGCTGTTGTTTTTTACCCCTATACTCCCTTGCCACATGCACTCATCAGTCTGGACCAAATTACTTCTCTTTATGGACAAAAAAGTGAATGTACAGCTTTTGTCAGAAGCCTTCAACCAGATATGCTCCAGAGTGCCTTAGGAGCAGAGAAGGGTTTGAGAACCTACTTTGTGCAGAGCCCTGAGAAACAAGAGGAAAAAAACCCCCAAACACTTATTTTGATTTCTCTGTTATTCAGATCCCACTGTCCATTGTTTATAAATAATTGTGATCACATCTGAGATACTTGACTTCATTACTAAATTTTGCTCCTAACTGAAATAAAGCACAGAACTCAAAATTTTGGTTAAAGTTTAAGAGCAAAACCAACTACTATCTAAATTAAAAGTAAGTTTTATCTGAAACAAAAAACTAAAACCCAAATTATTCTTACAGATCCTACTCTTTCACATGGGCACACTTTCAACACCTTTCAGGTAGTCCTGCCTATGGCTTCTGCATCTTTCCCTCTCTTCTTTTGACAAAGAATTAGAAGTAAATGCATTCTTGAATCCCACAGCAAATGGACAGAAAAGCAGAATAAGCCAAATGAAGGATGTGTAACTTCTTTCCCATACAATACATTCTAACATCTTTTCAGTGCTTTTCACGGCCACTGAAAAAGTAGATGTAAAACAGCAGTTTGAATACTGTGTAGGACTTTCTGAATAGAAAGCTATAACTCTAATGGTAGATTTGGATATTTCTCTAACCATTCACATTAAAAAATCAATCCTCCACCTGGATTTAAAATGAAAACCTAAATGAAGCAATTATTGTTTTCTGAGCCCCAAAAGAGCAAATAAGCTTACCTTGTAAGCCAATATAAAGTCTGTAATTTAAATACCTTGTCAAATGGGTGAAACATGCTTTGAATTCTTCCACAGTATGCTTATTACAGGTATGTAAATTACAGTCTAGGGAAAAGAAAAAGTAAATCTCAATAGTAATCTCAATAGTAGAGTTCTCAGAATGGTAAGGGAGAGATGTAGGATACTGAAAGTTTCCTTATGATATCAGTAGTTAAAACAGGCCTTGGAAATGTAGATCTAATCAGGTGAATCTTCACTTGAAGGAAGGATAATCTTTATTTATTTGCTCTTTTGTACTTCTAATGTTAGCACATAATTCTCACAATTATTTGAAAGCTAAGAAAGAATTCCTCTATCAAGAAAGAACAGAAGAATCTGAAGAATGCTGACAGTATAGCTATGGTGATCACACGGAAATCTACTAGGCAACCCTTTGCCTTTTAAATGAAATTTTCATCAATTAATTTTAAGAAGTGACATTGCTTTTCTTCTGGCAGAAGTCTTTTCCATACTTAAGAATCCAAATAAAGATAGAGGAAATAATATAGAGAAAATAATAAACAAGATGGCGGAAATAATGTAAATAATCAACATTGTTATAGAGATTCACATATAAAGGAGGATTTTATTTTTACTCTCAAAGCAAAAAATTCCACTAACATGGTGCTACTAAAAAATGTACTGTCCAAAAAACAGGAAAATATAGCAGTGTCTAGCTGTGAATATTCATTTATTGATTAGTGGAATCTACAGATCTCACCTATCCAGAAGGAAAATCAGATTGCCCAGAAGCAACAGAAATGGAAATTAAAAGGCTCATGGTTTCTTGTCATTAAATGACACTTGCTATGCTCTGTTGTGGTAGCAAGTAGCGGTTCCTCTCTGCCTCAGAGTTAACGTAACACATTATTTTGTAAAAGTTGATTTGGTAGTAGAAGTTACCTCAGATGGAGGGAACCTACGTGAAGAAAATATTCCCAGGATGCCAAATGCTGCTGGCTGTTGTTCTTACCTCAAGATGCAAACAGGCCCAGATATCCAGATATTCAGTAGAATGGGAGCTATGGAGCTTACTATTCAAAAAGCATTTTTTTTATGTGGCATGGATATATTTTTCACAAGAATTTTTCACTGTGTGTAAGATGGATAATCAAGATAACATCCTTTAAAAAGAAACATTAATGCAATATTATGTACAGTCTTGGACAGCTGGTACTGGATAATTTCAACAATTTTAGAGAAACAGAGGGAAATGTTTTCAAATTGAAATGTTGCTACAGAGAAAACTGTTGTCTCCTGCAGACTTTTGCGTTTTCTTTGGAATTTCCTTCAGTGCCAACCACACTGCCATATGCTTATAATAGTTGAATCTCTTTGGATTTAGTGAGGGTATAATATCTTGCTTTTCTTCTGGACTCTTCAAAACTGTATGAAACTTGTTTAGAAGTTGCTGTCTATTCTGTTCTTCAGTTCCTTAGCAGGGAAAACTATACTCTGTTTCATATTCTTATGTACAATCTAGGGGTGCCTTCTTTATTATAGAATTATTTACCAGAATTCAGACTTCTCTCTTAGTATCTCGTAAAGTCGTGGCTTCATAAGATTCACCCTAATTTGAATCTTATTTCCTTTCATACTGTCATGCTGCTCTTGGTGTGCAAAGGGGAGGAACAACTTATTAACAGCTTCCTCTATGTTCCCACTGACGATTGTTCTGGTTTGGCTGAGCCAAGGATTTCATAGCCTTTAGGCAGAGAGAGAATTTAGCAAAGAAATCTATTCCTCTGTATTGGGTCTGACTGGGATGGAGATAACTTCCCATAGCAGCCCTCATAGTGCTGTGCTTTGTATTTGTAGCTAAAATGGTGTTGATAACACACCAATGTTTTGGCTACTGCTAGGCAGTGCTCCCACAGCATCAAGGCTTCCTCTCTAACACCACCCACCCCCGAAAGGCCAGTAGGCTGGTGGTGGGAAAGAGGTTGGGAGGGGACATAGCCAGGACGGCTAACCCAAACTCACCAGAGGGATATTCCATACCATATGACATCATGCTCAGCAATAAAAGCTAAGAGAAAGGAAGAAGAGGGAGGACATTCATTATTAAGGTGTTTGTCTTCCAAAACAACCAATACACGTACTGAGGCCCTACTTCCCAGGAAGTGGCTGGACAATGCCTATTGATGGGAAGTAGAGAATAAATCTCTCTGCTTTTCTTTTCTTCTGCACTTGGCCTTTGCTTTTCTTTATTAAAATTACTTTATCTTGCCCCACGAGTTTTTCATCTTATTTTCTCCCCATCCAGCTGAGGAGGGGGAGTGAAAGAGCAGCTTGCTGGGCATCTGGTGGCCAGCCAAGGTGAACCCATCACATCCTCCCGTGTCAATCTATTATATCTCCTAATCTATTGCAGGAGGTGGAGTAGGCTAGTTACATAGCTATGTTGTAAGCAAGTGTAGGGTACAGCAGAAGGGCCTTTCATTCTGAAGTCTTCCAAGAGAGACATTCCAAGATGATGCACAATGTTCAGTGCATCATCAGGCAAAGGCACCTGCCAGCTCCACCAATAGAAGCCATTTAGGCATATCAGCCTGGGGCTTCACACAAGCCATCTAGGTTTTCATAATTTTGAAAACAGCACAGCACGTTAAAAAGCGTGGTGGCATTCATTCTGGACTCCTGGTAGGCCATAAAGGAAAAAAAATCAATTCATTTGTACCTAGTCCAAGTGCATGGGAACTTCATAGATGCCATTCCTAATGATCTATCTTGGCCTGCAGTGTTTCAAAAATTTTAAGTCTGAGAGCATCTTTTACAAAAGCTTGTGATACATCCCTTTCTGGTTTCAACTAGTGTCTTTTGCTTCCATGACACAAGAGAGATCTGTCACTTTGACTTTGGAAATGGAACTAATACTTGGAACTAATATTCCTATTACCCTTGACTGAAGCTCTGCCACTCAGTGGCGTGGGAGTAGAA
This sequence comes from Aptenodytes forsteri, assembly GCF_000699145.1. Classification (NCBI taxonomy): domain Eukaryota; kingdom Metazoa; phylum Chordata; class Aves; order Sphenisciformes; family Spheniscidae; genus Aptenodytes; species Aptenodytes forsteri. The sequence goes on along the minus strand of NW_008794407.1, from coordinate 446,909 downwards.
TTAGGCCCGCTATATGTTAACAGTTCTTGTACTTTGTGGTATTTACTCTAATTAAAGTAACTAAGAGCTTGCTTATTAGAGGCACGCTGAATCCAGGTTGACTCAAGGTGTAGCTTCAAAGCAAACTAGGTAAATGTGTATGTTTGCATAACTTCATTCAGTGGCATGATTCAGTTTCCTTTAGATGGGAAATAAGAATAAATTAAACAAAATTACAGACAATTCTGTCCTAAATTACTGTTTCTATGCAAGGATTTGTCGTTGCTTAAGTTATATAAAAGTTAAACCAGGTCATTTTTCTTCAGTGTCTCTACCTAGACAAGGCTTAAATTATTGTTTTTGGCAAGCGTGTCATCACATGATAAAACTCATGTTGTGATTAGGGTGGATGTAGGCATTTATCTTCTGCTGACAGCTTCAGACAAAAGGAAGATAAGTGAAGCTATTGTAATTGTCGAGTGACCTTTCTGCTTTAGGGATATTGACAGCTATCTTCTTACTTCTGTACAGTATGTTTGCCATCATGATAATTAGGTTTTTGTTAGTCTATTGCTGGTTTTTATACTTACAGTGCTCTCTCTTGAAATGTTTGTAGATTTCATCTGGTTTTCTCAAGACAACATTTACTATGTACCTGACAAAATGTCAACAAATAGTAGTACATGTTTTCTTAAAAGGACTCTTGCTTTTTTCATGTTCATATCAAACCATAATTTCTCTGACCAGAAAAAAAAATATGCTCTTTCTTTTTCAGTTTTAAGAAACATTTTCTTCATGTATATCCCTTTGGGATCCATCTGGTTAGAATGCAGAAGAGTAGACCAACTGCAAAGATTCATGTATAAAATAAGAAGGCATAAAATTATCTTTTGAATACAAGAAAATGAAGCTGTACTTGCAACTCAGTCTTCACAAACTGCTTAAAAACTCAGGCAGCTATAGGATGGAAACATTTATTTAGTGATTTTTAAAATAAAGCTTATCTTACTGCAAGCTCATGGTGGGGACTGTTACTCATTTTGCCAGTGACAAAGTGCCAAAAATGGCTAGATGGTAAGGAGTAGACTTGAATTTGATTTGGCAACCAGTCAGGTAACTAAGAAAGCCCTATTACATTTTTGTTGTTCAAGTACACATGAATAAATCTGCCTTTCTGCCTGCTACTCACACTTTAGATGGGATGTCTGGCAAGGTGCTGACACTGGGCATAGTTATGGCCTGACTTTCTATCTTCTTGGTCAGTACCACTGAATAAATGCAAAGGTTATCCTGATTTACTGCAGCTGTAAACTATCAGAAATTTACCATCCTTCTTTCCTCAGGGGAAGGAGGAATTTTGACTTAACAGTTTAGCTTAAGTCATAAACTAGATGTTAATGCAACTCCTCTTTGACAATGCCACCCTGTGGTAGTCAAATTGATTCACTGCTGCCCAGAAATAGAGCTCGGCAAATAATTTACGGGGCTTCTCCCTCAGCTTCTGTAATATCTGTGACTAGCCTGCTGTTTCCCAGCATTAATTCATTACTTGTGTGTTTGACAACTATCTTTTAAGTGACTGCTATTTGGATTGTTCATGTATGTATGCATGATGATGACTTGTGAATAAACAGACAAATCCCATGCCTGAGAAGAAATGCTATAGTCAATATATAGGAGATACTTTCCCCATAAATTTTGCCTTCCTTGTATTGTTAGACCACCACTACTTCAACATTAGCGTTATAATTTATCAACATACATTTATGATTTAATGTTAGGCCATTTTAATCTCTTTATAGAGAGATTCCCTCCTGTTCTGTTGTGAGTAAAGTGAATTTAACAGCAAAAGATTTTCAAAGGCACAGATACCTCACTCAAAATCCATTAAACTTCAGATAAGGAACTTAAGGTAATCTCTTCTGCATTTGTACTTTGACTTTTATCTTTACATACTGTGTATATGATGGGATTCATGCTAGAATCTAAAAAAAAAAAGTTTTAAAAAAACACTCTAAAATGCATCTTCAGGAAAATATTCCTGAAGCTATTCCATCAGTTTCTAGCTTTCCAAGTCAGCTAGACATAATTGTCTCTTTAGAACAATATATTATATAAAACAGCTTACATTCTACAGTTTATGATGAAGAAAACATCCTATATGCTATAACGGCACCAACAGTAAAATTCACTGAAAAAACTCTTTCCTTATTTCTTCATAAAATATCCTTATTTATGTCTGGGATGCCATAGAAGAACTGTTGTTTACAACAATCTCCCTTTTATAAATCCCAGCAATAAGAGCCATTTATTTTCTTCATAATTGATAATCATTGATCCTTTGTATAAAACATGTAGTCTTACCTTCCTTTTATACATGTAGACTTCAAAGTTTTTCATTTCTTCAATAATTTTATTACTTTTCATATACTTTTAGTATGTTTGATGCCTTCTGTTCTTAAAAGACCATCGGTAATATTTGACAGTAGGCTACTGTCAGGCTACTGTAGAGATAGAAAGGGGAAGGTTACTGGATTAATTAATATGAGAATATTGTGTGCCAACAATTATGGGCTTAATGTGTGATAAGGACCATGTGCCAATACACCCTCTACCCAAAAGCATTGCTCTGTCCATGTAGACAGAACCTCTCAGAACTACCGAAAGACTCCAGGTTGCATGAATCATACATTGTCAGCTGCTGTTACTTAATTTGCCTTAAGAAGGAGCTGTCTTCTGTCAATGAGAGTACTTGTCAAGGAAAGAGAGAAGCAGATATAAAGAAAAATTCTTTTGCTTTCAGATCCCTAAAGGGCTCTCTGCAATTGGAATTCTTACTAAAATTCTGCAACTGTGGAGAGCCACGTAGTTGCTTACAGATCATTTTTTATACTGGTATTCAGGCTTTTGATCCACATTACTCATTTTTTATTGTTTGAATCATCCTCATAGACTCTGTTTGCTGTTATTGGAGGCAGACAAACAGAAAAATATAGTTGCATATAAAATCTTTATGGACAGCAGACCATATAGAGTAAACTTCACGAAATAATCTATGCCTTACCTGGAAATATTGACAATCAGTCCAAATTGGTTTAGCTTTTGTTCTTTCAAATGTAGCAAAGGAAAACAAAAAATATGCCCATTTGTTTTTATAAGAAGTCCTTATTAGGGAAAGATTAGTCAGAGATAAAAGGACAGATCATATCATTGGCAAACACTATAGTAATATGCGGTTTAAGCTCTCCAGGTACAATCATGATATTTTAAAGTTTATTTTTCCACTTAGAAAAAAAACAAACCAACCAATGTGGAATTTTTTTCTTCGATACTGTAATCTGGAGACCTAGGCCAGGGACATGGGCAAACTCATAAAACTTAGGTCTGGATCTGGATGCACACTTCTTCAAAGACTGTAAGGAACTACCACTGGATGTTAAGTTCAACCATTGCTTCAGTTTCATACGTATATTCTAACTACCTGCCTTTTATGAAGAGCAGACAGGATTAATTTGGCCTTGCACTGTCAATATATCACTGCCTGTAGTCAAAATTGAAGTTGTGTATGCATAATATTATTGTCCTGGTTTTCGCTGGGACAGAATTAATTTCCTTCCTAGTAGCTGGTACAGTGCTGTGTTTTGGATTTAGGATGAGAACAATGTTGGTAACACACCGATGTTTTAGTTGTTGCTAAGCAGTGCTTACACTAGTCAAGGACTGTTCAGCTCCCCATGCCCTACCGACTGAGAAGGGTGGAGGTGCACAAGAAGCTGGGAGGGGGCACAGCCAGGACAGCTGACCCAAACTGGCCGAAGGGACATTCCATACCATGTGACGTCATGCTCAGTATATAAACTGGGGGGAGTTGGCTGGGGGGGGCCACTACTCTGGCACTGGCTGGGCACTGGTCAGCAGGTGATGAGCAATTGCACTGTGCCTCACTTGCTTTGTATATTATTATCATCATTATTATTATTATTATTATTATTATTGCTACTACTATTTTACTTTATTTTATTTCATTTCAATTATTAAACTGTTCTTATCTTGAGTTTTGAGTTTTCTCACTTTTACTCTTCCAATTTTCTCCCCCATCCCACCCGGGGGACTGAGCAGTGAGCAGCTGTGTGGTGCTCAGTTGCCAACTGAGGTTAAACCACGACACCCATGTATATTCTACAGCTGACCTACTGTTTACATGTGCTGCAATGTTTACGCTTGTTACATGCATTTGTTCAAAGAGCTTGTCATTACTTAAGATAATTCTGCTATTTTTATGGTAGCAAAAAGGGAGTGAGGAATGAGAAGAGAAGTGTACAAGTTGCCTAAAAGTCTCATCCAACTTGTCTTTAAATCTATACTTTGGAGCTGTTAATGCCAAAAGCTATGATATAGTGTATAACAGGAATATGGTATTGTCTATGCAAAAAAACATAAAGAAATCTGAGTCTAAAGGTGAGCTTTAGAGTAGTTACTTATTCTAGATAGCAGTCTCTATAAAATTATTTTTTTCCCTGATGCCAGTCATTTTAACAATAAAAATGAAAGGATAACAAATTTGTCTTTAAAGGGGACAATGTGGTAATTGAAATGAGTGATGTTCCTACACATATAAAACAGCAAGAGCCTTTCCTCTATCTTTAGTGGTATATAAATCAACCAGTCTTGCAGAGCCAGATCCAGTATTTTTTTCTCATGATTACAAGATCCTTTAATAAACAGATCTAAAGGTGAGCTTTAGAGTAGTTACTTATTCTAGATAGCAGTCTCTATAAAATTATTTTTTTCCCTGATGCCAGTCATTTTAACAATAAAAATGAAAGGATAACAAATTTGTCTTTAAAGGGGACAATGTGGTAATTGAAATGAGTGATGTTCCTACACATATAAAACAGCAAGAGCCTTTCCTCTATCTTTAGTGGTATATAAATAAACCAGTCTTGCAGAGCCAGATCCAGTATTTTTTTCTCATGATTACAAGATCCTTTATATATAAACAGATTCCTGCAAAAATAAAAGACATTTGGCTGACTAACATCTTAGCACGGCCACAAACAGTATTGCTGTCTCACCTGTTGTGATATATATAAACAATAAAATTGAAATTGGTCATTCCCAGTTAATAAAAAATACTCCTTCAAGAATGTAAAACTGAAAACAAACTCAATATATTAACTTTTAAATTACTGTCTGGAGACTCCACTTTACGATTGTGGGAGGAGTTCAACAAAACCCTTCTGCAGATTTTTTTTTCTTGGAGAGGAATCAGATTTGGTGATATCCAAGCATTCTGCAAGATCACTATGGATTTGCCTGATGTTGTGAAATAGCTGCTATTAGCATTCAATGTTAATAAATTGAATCTATAAGGAAATAGTCTAGATTTTTCTCTCTCATAAGTCATCTTTGCAAAATGATATTCTTAAAATGGAAACTGTGTTTTATTGAGGAAAATTATTCTGATGTAATTATTTTTTAATTGCATTGAAAGAAAAAGTCAGATGTTTTTTAGTCCCAGCAGCAGAATGAGATTTTATGGTCCATTCGCCACAAGAACTCTTTCCCTGAAGGTTTTAATTCCAGGAACAGTCATTCAGTTTTGATGGGCAAGTTGATAAGAACAAGAGGGAAAGCATTTCACTGATCTATCAGTATAGGTGAGCAACCTGTCATTTTAAAAGATAAATTTTAGAAATGTAACCAGATAACTGTCCCACAAAGGACACAGCAAGCCATGCCCAGTGAAACTTATTAGAGAAATGTCTGCCAGAACTAGAAGCATCTATATTCACAATCATAAAGATATTTTAGTACAAACAGAAGAAAGAGGAGGAAATTTAGGGATGGACTCTGAAAAGTAAATCATTTTTTGGCAGTAAAAATAGAGGTTAGCTCAAACTAATTTTCAGATGGAAGCAGTTCTTGAATTTTTCACATAGTTGGCTCTGGAGCTCCATCCTCTTTTTCAGATGCAAAATGGCAAGGTAACAAGTATTTGGATTTTTATGCTTGTGAACTATGATACAGCAACAGATTCTTCTGCTTATCTTGCATCTCTTTTCTCGCAGTCTGATTGCACTGATCTTCCAAAGGAAGATCATTTGCTTAGGAACCTGAAGCAAATATTAAACAATTGTCTACAGTTTTCTCCTTATTACTTTCCACTTTACTTTGGCTTATCAGTCCTCTTCACGTTCTTTACTTTCCAGTGATATTGTCCAGAGACTGTCCAGAGACTGTCCAGCAGTCTCAGTGGGTTAAAGATGTGGGAGTTAATGTTGTACAGACCTGTTGTTTGGCTTTCCGTATTTCCTTTTGATTCCCATAGTCCCTGGTGCAAGACTGATTTTTTCTTTTAATGCGTACACTTTCTTAAGTACTAGATCTGGTCAGATTATCTTCTTTACGGTTGTGCTAGCTGATGAAGTGTACCAGCGATATTAAATAATACTCACATTTCTGCCTCAGCCAATCTTTTCTTTTTCATTGGCTTGTTAACTTAGAGACTTTTACATCTCTTCTATGGGGATTAGCTTTAACTCTGAGCATTTACTTAAATGGTGCTGTTAAGAGAACAGAAAGAGGAAGAATTCACAAGAAAGAAAACTAGAAAAACTAGCTATAAGGGCTTGTGGAGACCCTGCCTGTGTAAAGATGAGTTCCCCCTATAATGTACAGGGCAATTTCTTTCCTAAACGCTTCTTTCATTTTACTTTTGTACCTTTGCCCTGACCCAAACTTTCATCTCTTTTTTCCAAGGAGTCCATTACTTAATCTTCTCATTTCTCTATTAATCATTTGGCTCCAGCAACATCCAATACTGCCAGGAATTTAAACCTTTTCCTGTGTTGGCAATGATTCTTAGCCCTGTCGACAGGTCTAAAATATAGCCTCTTGCAGTCTATATAAAGATGAGAAGTGTAATGATGTTTGAACAACAGCGTGGTCTGAGTTTGTGCTTTGTGAATTCAGATTTTAACACAACACTTCTCTTTTTCCCATGTAAAGACAAATGAGCACAGCAGCCCTTATGCAAGACTGAACATCTTCAGCTACTCACTGCAGTATCTGCTCTTACAACCAAAAGATATGCACACACTCATGAGGGGGTGAGAACATAATCTCAATTTGACTGTATACTAAGGGCTAGATTGTGTCTTGAAAAACAGGATGGAGAAACACAACAGCAAGGTTCCTTAAGGAATAATGGTAGGCTTGTTTCTAAGACTTTTTAGGACAGGTCAGAATGCTGTGAGGCTGCAATTCTGCCTTTGTTTTCTTCTGCCTCTTCATTTATCCCAAAACAGCTAGAAGATTACACAATTCCAGTGTCTAAGCAAACTGGGTTCAATATTCAGAAAGTTTTAAGAGGTCGGATTGTTCCCCATATTTGATGCCTGCAGATGAGTTGTGCTCCAAAAAAATTGATGCACTGAGTACTGCACTTTTAAATGTATACAGGACTCAGCTCTGGAAAATCTGGTCCCCTTGAAACTTGGATGTTAGTATTAGGGCATGATGCTGGGTGCATGGAGCAAGAGACTAGCCACATCTGTACCGGTGAATTCAAGCACACACAGAAATGTCTGTGGGCATGAATTTGGCCTGCGCTAACTACTGCCTTCCCAAAGAATTCCCAAGCACACTTTGACAATTAAAATGCTATCACAGGATAAAATCACAGAATCATTCATGTTGGAAGGTGTCACAGAGAAAACCTATTAATTTTGCACAGTTTAAACCAAAAGCAGGTTTGAAACAGTTTATTAGTTTGCTAATGACATGTAATTAACCAGCAATCAATGAACTATACATGCAGGATGAATATTGTTAATATAGCAGATAAAGAAGAACACATTTACAAAATGTTGATGAATCCATACAAATTTCTAAATATGTCTCTGTAACTAATCCCAAGGAGTTCTAATCACAAACATACACACAGTATTACACACACAACCCCTCCCTAACAGTATATGTGGGTTGCAATTGCCCTCCTGCCCTGTCTGGGAGTGCAGGCTCCCCTGCTTGCACCCATGTCCTGCAGGAGTTGTGGGTGCTTTCACCTTGTGGGGCCCCATGCTGCTCCCTGCAGCTGGTGAGGCTGTACCCACGAGCTCACGTGCACCCCAGGAGGTGTGGGTCCCTGCTTGCTGTAGCCTGTACTGTTGCCCCCTGGCCAGAGAGCAGGCAGCTTATGGCATCTGACCAGACTGCTCTGTCTGGCTGAGGCAGACGTGTGATGTCAATAGGATGACTTCTAGCAGTGTCGAAACAGGTTTTTACTGCTGCTGTGTGTCTACTCCAAGGTCTCTACCCACATGTCACAACTTGTCATGCTCCTTTTAAACTTCTTCTCAGACTGACCCCTGCTTCATTTCAAAAGTCCCTCTGTAATTCCTTGGTTATTCTTTTTCCAGCTGATGTCTGTCTTCCCCTTTTACATGATCAGTTGGGGGCTGATAGTTGTCTTTCTGTTTAACATAATGAGCTGTGAGCAAATGTTCTCTAGTTTTGCATATTCAACCCGGCACGCACATTAAATAGCCTCATGTTCTTACCCTAACAGATGCTGTTATCCAGGCCATTTGCCAAGGGCAGACTGCGAAAACACCCCACAAAAGAGATCTTGTGAAGCCAACTAGTCCAACCTCATGCTCAAAACAGGTTCAACATGCAACTCAGATCAGATTGCTTAGGGTTGTGTGCAGCTGGGTCTTGGAAACCTCCAGAGCTGGAGATTATACAATTTCTTGGGGCAGCCGGCTCCAGTTCTTAATTATACTGAGCAATTTTTTCCTTGTATCTACTTGGAACCTGCCCTGTCATAATTTAAGACCATTGTCTCTTGTCCTCCAGCCATGCACCTCGGTAAAGAGCTTCGTTCTTTCTTCTCAACAACTTCCTTGTAGGAGTTGGAAGGCTACTGGCAGGTCCCCTCAAAGCCATCTCTTCTCCAGGCTGTACAAGCCCAGTTCCCTCAGCTTTTCGTCACAGGGCACATGCTCCAGCCCCTAACCATCTTGAAGGCCCTCCAATGGACACATACAAGTTTATCAATGTTTTTCTTGTACTGGAGGCTCAAAATTAGGTGCAGTGCTCAGGACATGGTCTTGTAAGAGTTGAGTAAAGGGGAGTGATCATTTCCCAGTGACATTACTTCCCAGTAATACAACACAGGATGCTATTGATCTTCTTTGCTGCCAGAGCACACTGCTGATTCATGTTTTGCCTGCTGTCCACTGGGACAACTAGGGCCTTTTCAGTGGAGCTGAACCCCAGTCAGCCCATCACTATACTGTACCAATGCATGGAGTATGTCTGTTTATTTGCATTTGCCCATCTTCAATTTCAAAAGGTTCTTATCAGCTCATTCTTTTATCCTGTGTAGGCCCATCTGAGTGGCAGCCCTGCCCTTGAATGTATTGACTGCACATCCAGTTTGTTGTCCATATTCTAGGGAGCATTCCTGTTTGCTGCTCTAGATGGCACTATGCCACTTCAGTGTCCTCATTCTCCCACTGCCCTCCAACAGCGTCACAGTAGTCATAATTTCACATGTCCATCCAATGTGATAAGAAGACACCAGAGAGAAGTAGATGCCTGAGCTATACATTAAAAAAGGGTTTGGTTCCTACAAAGGCTAAAGGAGATATAAAAAGCCATCTAGCCTGAACATGAGCAGCAAAAGGGGGAACAAGAGGACTTTCAGGAGCTGGAGTGTCCCAAGGTACACTGACAGCAGCTGTGGGCTGTGTGTTGGAGTACTGAAAGCTCATTAGGGACTGAAGACCTAGGGAGGGTGGGGGCAGGCTGTTTCTTAAAAAGAGGAAGGTGCGATAACAGTAGATAATGGTAGAACATGGCAGGCATGTTGTACTAGACAATTATATTTCTGAACAGTCACAAAAGCCTATGGAATATGTTCTGTGTCAGGATCTGTGTCAGCTAATTCTCAGTCTGATCAAGGCTGACTTGTTTTGGGAAACAGGAAGTTCAAATCACATAGAAGAGGCTGTTCCATGCCAGTGGCATCAGTGACAGAGGATGTTCCTGAATATGTTTAACTTACCAGTGTGAATGTAGACTGTATGCCTTCTTTTTCCTACTTCCCTTTCCTGCAACCACACTGTGCAGTAGCTCAAGACACATGTTTTCTCAAACATTCTCTTAAATTGATTGTCAATGGAGACTAAATTCTGATTTAGATGTATGGCAAGCCAGTGGGAAATTACACTGAAAGATAAAATCGTAAACTGAATTTTTGTTTGGAAATAAGTACAATATAATATAATTCCTTTTACAGTATAAATAATACAGCAGTGAGACTGCTTATTTCCTCAGAATACTTTGTTTATATATTATCAGCAACTGAGTTCAGTAAACAGAAAATACAGTTTTCTTTCGAAGACTAACAGTTCCACACAAGTCCAGTGATCAAAAATTCCTGAGGGGAAGGAGTTTCTATTCCCTTTGTGTGGAAAAATGAGAAAAAGCATTAGACATACATCACCCACTCACGCCTCCTCTAGGGATATTTGGAGAGGCAGTCTAGCAAAGAGAGCTGATGAACAATGGATTTTCCACTTCACAGGAGAAGCCAAAGTTTTGCATTTTATCCCTTTTTGAAATGAAAACTAGAAGGGCAACCACGTTTTCCATTTGAAAATTTCCAGGCAGCTCTAATACCTGCGTATGAACTTAGACACTAGGAGGGTAATGGATGCCCAGAAAGGCTCAGTGAAGGAAAACATCTCTTACTCAAGAGCTCATTTTTCAGCAGCCAGGCTTCTATTCAAAAGGACTAGCTGCTTGTTACTGCTCTCCCATGAGGCATGTGTTGCTGCACGTTTCACATATGATAAGGAACAGTGCTGACTGAGACAACTTTTCTCAGAGACGTGACACAGAGGACACACTGTAAGAAATGACACAACTAATCAATTTACTGTGAATGTCACAGAGGTGGCCTTACAGCAAAAATGAGGATCTTCAATACAGGAGCAGAGGTGAGCAAACTCTGGTTAGCCCTTCTTTTGTTCCTCCGCAAAACAAATACTCTGTGCAAGTTAAAGTGGATTCTATGGTTATTCCTCCCTGCAGAACCGGAGAGTCTGGAAGGCTCCTATCTGGGCTGCGTCTCATTAGATGCCCCTAAGACTCTTGAGCAACATTGCTGGTTATTGAGTTTGAGGCTTGCTTGCTTAATTGCCATTATTTTGTACAGTGTTTCCTGTACTAACTAGCATGACTGATATTGTGAAGAGCTGGGCAAAAGAATGAACTGTGATTTGCAGTAACCATGTCTGCTAGTCAGTGAAGGTTTTGCAACTGCTCAGAAGGCTTGACTATATTAAGATGAAATATGCTAGTACACGTGCCTTTGTGTAGAGGGAATAGTCTAGATGCATGTAATGTCTTGGTATTTTATGTTAGTGGAAACTTAGTAAGAATGGGACATTAATAAGGCACAGACATAGCTGACACAATGTAAGATAGCACCAAAAATTTTTGAGGTATTGTAGTCATTTTCAGAGAAGACCTGTTCATGCCTGCTATCTTCTTTTCAAGACTTCCTACCAAATATTAAAATCCTTTACCTACTCCAGCTGTAGTCTGTGACCTTTTCTGTCAAGCTCTTTGTTATATAAAGATAAGGCCAACCTTTTAGAGACAGTTTGGGTGGTAAATTAGATAATGCAATGTATGGACTCTTTCAGGTGGTAAATGTACCTTCCTTCCTTCGAGGATTGATAGTAGGAACTAATGCCTGTAAAATGAAAGAAAGAGGGTGCTGAAAACAAATGTGAATTTTATGCCTTCTTCCACATTATGATTATGAGTGTCATTGTGCAGATGTTAATCCAGAGCAGGCAATGCCTGTCTCAGACCAGTGAGTCTTGTCATCAGAGGTCAGACAGAAGCTTGCAGCTGGGGAGGGTCAAGGTGGTGAATGAGAAGGAAAAGCTTGCTGAGACCATAATCCCTTCACTCACGTCAAAACAGATTTGAGCTATTGTTCAGCCTGTGGAACCTCTATTACCTTTAGAAGTCATTCTCTTTGAAAATATTCGGAAGCCTATAGATGGGAAACTTGAAATGAGCACAGTTTGGAGGAATTCACCTGTGTCATTTCAAGGAGAGAACAGCCTGTGCCCTACAGTTATGAACATAAAACACAGACTCAGTGAAAGTCCACTGGTTTATGAGTTTTGGATTTAGAATAATTACAATCATATGGTTTTGATCATTTTTTCTAATTGTTATCATTTAATATATAAACAAAGGTAATTACTTGCCTTAATCTTTGTTGGAGGGGTAAAGTTCCTTCAGTTATTGATGGAAACAGTACTTGTAAATGAGATATAAGCTGCCAAGCATAACCATAACGCACAGCTGAAAAGCTCTGCTAAGTGAGACAAGAAACCCAGAAGAAAATTAGAATCTATTGCAGGAGGAGTAAAGCCCACATAAGGGATTAAAAAAAGACAAAAGGTTGGAAAGTATCACTGTAGTCTGAAGAGAGCTCAAAAGTTATGTGGAAGTAAGAAGGGATGCAACATGGGAAATAGCTACTAAGGCTGGCCGGGCACGAGCTCATGACTTCTAGGAAGCTAAATATTAACTCTGTAAATAGAGATAAAGAAGGCGAGTAGAGGACATGAGAGTTTGGAGGCCAATCCATCTTCTTTAGACTGAAAGCCAGTAACGCCTATGCAGGTTTTTTCATACTCTGAAATCACTGTTATGTTGAGACAATTATCAGTATTTAGTCAATATAAATTATTAGTAAGTACATGAGCACCAGTCAACATAGCAAAAGTAAAAACTGATGGCATGATTTGATAGAAATCACAAAATATCTAGATGTATTGGTCATAAAATAAAGGGGTATATAGGCCCTTTTAAAGAATCCAAAGGAATGGTTTGTTTGAGTTTACAAGAAAACTAGGCACATATGCTGGGTCTCAGACCAGGGCCATAATTCTCAGCTGCCTGATTTAAACAAGCTTCTAGGTAGAAGAAGAGAGGATAAGAGGTTTTATTCTTTGGTGGCAATGGTCCTAGGAGACTCGATCTCATAGAAGTTGATGGAGAAACAGAAAAGAACAGCAAAGACAGGTTATTGCTTTTGTTCTTAAGTGTAATGAATTGTCTCTGTTTTCAACTTGTTTAGGGAAGAAAATAAAAAGAAAAAAAAGGATTTAACAAGAGATTTTGACTGTGACACTGCCTGGTTGGCAGGAAATGCTTTTACTCCCCTCCTCTCTCCTTTTACACTCTCTTCCTTTACACTCCCCCTCACAAGAGAGCCTATATCACCTCACAGGAAGAACAAAGCTACAGTCTAACTCCAATGCCAAAATGATTTTATAAGAAATTTACTAGATCTGGGCAACCGCAGAAACTCCTAGAGTCTATGAGAGCTGCAAATAGGGTTTCCATGTTGCCAAAAGGAGTGTAGAAAATAATACAAAACTAAACAAATAAACAAACAAAAATTAAGGGAAGGATCCACCATCAAAAAAGCTAAGAAGAGGTAGCTGGCTTAAACGTCGAATTTCCTTAAGAGTTAAATGTGTTTTTTTCAATATTAGTAAGAATAAGTGGTCCATCTGAAAACCTAATAGAACTTAGAGTCCCAAAATAGACTGTTGGAAATTAAATTGGAAAGTTCCTGCTGTCTTACTGGTGATAGTTTCATACAAGGACCTCTTTGAGAGCGTAACTGTGTGACAGATGGGATTCTCTGCTTGTGATGAACAAGAGAGATTTAAATCACCTCTTTGATGTTGAAAATTTACATTTTGCCAGTACACCAGCAGTAAACCCAGGATCGTCTTCCTCATCATTTCAATGACATTACCATGTTATTCCAGCCACCTATTACCATAGTTTTGACCTCCTTTATTAAAGACTAATCAGGTCAAATGCCAGCACGTACAGATTAACTTTGACGGATTTGTACTTAGTTGTAGAAGCCACTCATAATCCACTGAAGTCTGCAGAGGGTCTTGTAGAAAGTAGGAACTACTTACGTGTTGGCTTTTACAAGGGATCCTTAGAAATTGCTATTGTCAGAGATAATCTTCAGTAGTGGGAAAACTGATGTGGACCCCAATACAAATGCCTACATTCCTTCTTCCACCATGATCCTGCAAGGCTCACATTGGGGTTGTGTTGTGTAAGTCAACACACTGTCACTAGTATTCCACACAATGCTATCTTCAGTATCTAGAATTGCAAATAATGTGGTTTCCTTGGAAACATTTCCTACAAGAAAGAATGCTTAAAGATATATGCTTAAATTTGACTGTCAGTGAATCAGCACAACCTCAATGGAGTGGCTAACAGAATTCAATGCACATGGCACAAACCCACTTGTCTGATGGTAACACATTCCTGGTGTTGAGTTACATTGAGATAGCTGGTCTACCTTCTGCAATTGGAAGGATGAAGAAGAATTAGAAAACCCACCAGGTGTTGCATGGAACAAACAAACCAAATGTCTTAGTTTCTCTTATGGAAACTTCCATAAACTACATTGATTACAGAAGTTGAGAAGGAAAGGGAGATGCAGAAGGAGAGGGAAATTGTAACATTACCGGAAATAAAATCATCTCAATTGTTCCACTTGGTGTGGACAGACTGGTAACACCTTGCAGTGTGTTGCAAAAAATGCAGACAAAGAAGGATCAAAACTACCTTTTGAAACTTCAAATTTCAAAGGCCACCTGAGCCCTATGACTGAGTTCAGGTTAAACTAGACAGCTGCCTACCAGATCTAAAAGAATTTAATTTCTGCCAGTAGCAGTCACAACTTTCACAAAATGATTTGAGACTCAGCTTGAGAAAACTGACAGTCTTAAATCCTGTCAAATAAATGGCCATAATATACCAATAAAAACATGTAATATTTGTTGTGACACTTGTGTATTCCTAGAATCAGATCAAGAATTTAATTTCAAATAGGATGAATGCAACTGAGCTGTGCTTTGTATGGGATGAAATAATGATTCCAAATATTTAACAAGTCTACAACTGTTAGGGAGATGTAAGTTCAGGCAGGTCTCAAAAAAATCAGTCCTGATCATGACATGACCGAGAACTACCAGAAATTCTAATACCTCCCTGAGAAGCTGCAACGGCTCAACTGAAGAAGGCTTTTTTATACTAATGGCAAAAGTGAAAATGCAGTTATCAGATACCTTAGTTTGGTGAAGAAAGGCAAACAGCAATGTCAACCAATTGATTTTGTAAAAAGATCAGTTTTTTAAAGTAAGGAAAGGAGCACCTCAGCATTTGGCTATGGGAACAGATATTAAGGGAACAAAACCACAGCAAGGGACTAAACTTGAAGAGACAAGTCAGATAACAGCAAAAATATTAAGGAAAAAGGATCATACCTTCTTCTATCATGCAGAAAGACCCTGTGTTATTACTGACAAACTGTTGTCTTCCGTCTGGTATATATGCCCACTTGAGAAAGAGAAGGCAGTTGGAGAGGTAAACCCTTTGGTCTCAGCAAGTCTTCTTCTGAAGAGAGTGAAAAGTTCTTTTCTACCTTTTTTGTCTTTTTTTGTTACAGCAACCTTCCTTGCCACCCTGTGTTTCAAGACTTTGAATTCAATATGATTTCCTACCCATAATGGGACAGGGGGAGGGAGGTGGTATTTTATTTGTTCAAAGTCCCACCGGTTCACAACACTGAATTAATAGTCTAAAATTAATTTGTCTATTTATTGGTCAAACGTTCTTGGAAAAATCAATCACACTCAACTAAAGAACCTTCCATTTTAAAGTAGTGAACTTGAAAATTATATAAGGAAAGGCAAAATATTCTCTAGAATACACAAAGGTTTAACTCTTTCCTAGTGAAACAATCTCAGCCCTGCTTTGGGTTGTAGAACCTTTATGGGCCTGTACTGTAACTCAAGTGCAGCACAATCCATACTAAAGTGGTGGCATTAGTAGTTGGTAGTTAGAACTCATCAACAGTGTACTATTTTTTCACTGAAATGGTAAAGATTAACCTACAGGAATAGTGAGCTTGGAAAGATTTTGCCCCAAACCCAAGAAAGTAGAATATTTTTGTTGGGGCAACAAGGGCAGACTCTGACCTTACATATCAATTTATTGCTTACAGTATATGTAATGAATTTAGATATATGTTTGGAACTGTTAAGGATATTAGCACTCTGGTAACATTGCAAATAATAAATATTGCTAAGGCAAATACACTGATTCCAGCCCCAAATTAATGACTATTCCTGCTAAGTAGTATCTCCATGTATTCCAAGCAGGTCAGAAGGTTCTCAATAACTTAATAAACAGCAGATTGTGCTTGACATGGTCCAGTGTACTAAGCCAAATTACAGCATCAGTGCTAACCACTGACAAACATTACAAACTTTAGTGGCTATACTTATTTGGATACCAGAGCTGAAAAACACTCCTGGATTCCCTAGGTTTTACACATTAAAAACTTTGGTTCTGTCTCCTAGTGCTGTATTTAGTGCAGGATGGGAGCTAAAACAAAAACAGATTCAAACTTCAAGATGGATGAAGTTGGATGGAAGACTGTATGGTAGTTTTATACTATATAGTTCAGTGTATAGTGAGCCACAAGTTCAGAAATATCTACAGAATGGTGCTGTTTATGAAAGAATAAATCTACAATCTTGTTTTCTTGCAGTGTATTCCTTGTTCAAACACATTTGCTTTGAAGGTCTATGGTACTTTTCATTAAGGGCACTGAGTTAACACGTGGTTATATCACTCTACAACAGTATTTTTTTGTCATTTTATCTTTTTGTTGCCAACTCTAAAGCCCATCTGCTTTGATAAGAAACATCACAAAAGAATTTTCAGCAAATCAACACTGTCCAGACTCCAGCCATTTAATTATATATACTTTCCTCTGTACCTCATTATGATAGACTGTCATCCATAAGATGAAGTATAGAGAAAACATATCACTCTACAACAGTATTTTTTTGTCATTTTATCTTTTTGTTGCCAACTCTAAAGCCCATCTGCTTTGATAAGAAACATCACAAAAGAATTTTCAGCAAATCAACACTGTCCAGACTCCAGCCATTTAATTATATATACTTTCCTCTGTACCTCATTATGATAGACTGTCATCCATAAGATGAAGTATAGAGAAAACCGAGAGACTTATTTTTTATTTATCTGACAAAGATACATGTCTCTGATAGCATCACTTTTATTCTAGAAGCATATTATCTCAGCCTGGAAGACTGACAGCATGCTTCTCCTGGTTTCATTCATCAGTGTGAAGCTTTTTCATAGCCTTGGCCTCTGTCTTCTTGTGAAAGACAACTATATGTCTAATAGGACAACAGAAGTGCAACTTTATTGTTTCAATGAACTCCCACAAGAGTAAGAAAGACTTAACATCAATGTTTTAAGCACATTCCCTTTGAGTATGAGAGGGAAGGGGAGGAGTGTTTTGTACGTTAAGATTTGGAAGTCTCTGAAGCTTGACAGTAGTAAGTGTATGTCTCTTTTCAACACATAGTAACAAAAATCACACAAGTTCAGATACAGCAAGATAGGGTCCATGAGTATGTGCTACCCTGAGTTCTGTTACAAGACTGGAGCCCAGAAAAGTCTGTAGAAAAGAAGTGTTCTGCAGAGAGAAAGGGACCCACATTGCACACTGTGGTGGCTGAGGTTAGCTGATGGCTGCTGACAATCAGCCCATTGTGGATCGCGAATGTGTCATTAAGAAAGCACAGAAAAATGCTTGAACTTCACCATTGGCACCTTTCTACCCCTCTACCATGTTGGTGCTAGCAATGTTTTTCCCTGAGTGTACAGAAAGGCTTGATGTCAGGATACAACTTTAGTGCAAAACACACACTAAACTGAGCCTATATACGGTGAGTTTGCAAAGACTGAACTAGAGCTTGCAGGCTTTTCTGGCAATTAAAGCAAACTAAGTCCACCAGAAGTTCACACAAGCTGGCTACAGCAGCACCACAAGGTTTGCAAAAGGAACTAAAGAAAAACCAACAATCCAAAAGCATTTCCATACCTGTTTCTGTAGTAACAGCTCACCAACATCATGGCTCTCTGAAAGACTGGCGCCAATATAATAAAAGATTCAAGTGATGTGTGTTGCAGGCTCATTGCTGTTACCATTCAAGGACATTTTTAACATTACTGAAGCTGAAGAACTAACTTTTCAAGCATCCTAAATTTCCAGAGGTATTCAAGCTGTTACATCCAAGCATAACTCTGCTTTCAATTTTCAGTGACATCTGCTTCCCCCTTTAAAAAAAAAGGCATTAAAATATCTCCCATCTTGTTTACACAATAGCTGTGACATCATATTGGAGATAGATTTTGCTCCTGATGCTGTTGGAAAAGAAGCCTACAAAAGTCTTCATTTTTACCCAGAGTACCTTTCTATGGTAAAGTCAAGTTTGTATTCTTAATTTTTACCATTCACAAACCACCTAAACCATAAAATAGTGGGCAAATATTTAACCTTTAAAGCTACACTAAGATTATGTACTGTGTAAGACAGGGGGAAACTTTCTTTCCCATTTTTTGGTAGTTAAGGTTGGAAGCGAGTACAGGGGCCCTTTCCTGGATGTTGCTCCAGTTGTGTTATATTGGATGACTTCTCAGAAGAGATGAGGAGACAGTTTGAGAACAGGGAAGAGCCTTGGTTTCCACCTACGTATTCATTCCCACCTATCTGGAGAATCCATGTAGTAATAATGAAAATGTTAGAAATGGCTGCAATAAGGGCAACAGTAATGTGCTTCATTGAGCTACTCGTAGTGCGTGGACTCTCAACAGCACTTGCAGCAGATTTTTAACTACTTCATCAGAGCTCTACTTTTTCAGGCTAATTCAGTGACAAGTCATCAGCCATGTATTTTATTCTGTGCTGGGGCTACAGCTGAAATACATTCACTTATTTCAAATGGGATCTATGCTGTTGCAAGATTGCCTGATCTGGAAGCCAGGAGAATGAAATAAGCATAGAAGAGGCAGGGCAGAGAAGCAAGGTAGGAAAGAAAAATAGTTATTCTGAAACCTTTTAAAGTATCTCAAAATGAAGACTTAGTGCAAATTTGTGAAGCTGCTGAGGGAAGATGACGGCCAATTCCCAGCTTCAACGCGGTGGAAACTGTTTGAACAAGGAACACTGTGAGTCAGTCACCACCCAGCCTGCTGTGCCCAGCTGGCCACTTAGGGTGGCTAGAACAAAATTCAGACAGAATTCAGTTCTTGCCTTCTTTTATGTAACTTTTCACTCACTTCTACCTACACAGTGTGATATTTAAACAGCAGCGTAAAATACAGCTGCATGAATCATATACAGACTATTCTCAATTAGTGGGGAAATGTGAGGATCCCTGAAACAGATCTTATTTATGCTAAGTATACTTATACACAAACTAAGTGCTAGTATAAAGTAGAGATTTAGAATTGGATTCTGCTTAACCATCATGCAAATTTCCCTATGGAAGCAGGAAAGAAGACTTGCATAAGACATATACCCTAAAAAATAAAAAGAGAGCAGAGACCTAGCTTTGTGCCAGGCCTGTCTTCGCCTAAAGATCTGCCTGGTTAGACAGGCAATGACATGTGAGACTTAATACAGCAGTGCTAGCACCATGCATCCAGAAATCATGCTGGTTGCCCCACACATCAAGTCATAACATCAGCTAAAAATAAGTAAAGAATTTTCAATATAATAATGTTGGGTTCAAAATCTTTCTTGGTTTTAAGCCTTCAGAATTTGTACTCTTGCGTAACTCCTGTGACTCTGAAACTTGCCTCACTTTTAGTTCAGAACAATTTGTCATTAAAAAATAAAATCATGTCATGGGTCATAATGTGCAAGTTCACAGCATAAATGTTGTTTTACAGATCACAAGAGAATTTCAGGGTGATGACCCAAAAAGAGAATATAACGTCAGCTTGTTCTCTATCTCCTTTGTGAATAGTTGTCACTCAGTATTACTCATTTATGTTTTTTCCATGTTTGTTCAGGTTAAAGAGCAAAAACAGTATAAAAAGATTCATCTTACACTTGAGTCCAGATTGTAATAAAATGTTCCAAATGTTGACTGCTACACAAAATCCAGGTGCTTTTGTCATATTTTCTCTGAGGAGTTGAGGAGTAACTGCTCTTGTAGCTCTTTTTTGCTCTGATGCCTTCACAGGGCCAAGGTTTAAGACTGTGATCATACGGTAAGAACAAGGTAGATAGAAACAAACTTTCTCCTGTATATGCATACAGAAAATCTCGGGAATGCAAGCCACTGCTGCTATGTCAAGTGTGGACCTCCCTGAACTACATGACAACACACTTCTTTCCTTGACTACATGACAGCATAGTTCTTTCCTTAACTTTGCACCTACAAGGTATCATGAATATCTTGCTCCTCCAGAGATAATACAGGGGGAGGAGAAATAATACACAAAGTTAGTTGTTAACATGATAATCTGAAACTTTTTTATGTGTAAAAATTATTAGGCAAAGGAAAACATAATATTTACTTTTTATTTACAGGTGTAAAGCCATTAAATTTCACAGGAGTATATAGCATCTCTCTAAATTTAGAGAAAGTAGTACCAGAAGGTATGCAGATGATAACCTATCTTCAAAGCAAAATTTAAATGGCTGTCTCTGTCGAGACTTTATACCTGATTATAAGAACTGTGAGACCAGTGTCATAAATCAGTGTTCCTGCGTGTGATTTATTTCTGATAGTAAATATACATTCCAAAGTGTTTTCATGAACTGTGTGAGAAAAATTGTCCATGCTCTTAAGGGTAGTGAAAGCCATGGATACTGTCCAGAGACTACACCTATGTGCTTTAGGTCCCAATCCTATTGCAGGGAGATATTTTTATTTTAGTGGTATTGTATGTGCAAAATATAAAGAAGAGCTCTATAGCTGTGAATTAAGTTTTTTTTGTTTGGTTGGTGGCTTGGTCTTTTTTTTTTCTCTCTCTCTGCTTTCCCATGTTTCAGAACTCCAGGCTTGGCCTTATTCTTTTACAGGACATGTTCCTATTTGTTTAATCTTGGGAGCTTCTTTTTTCTTTTTTAATTCTTATGTAATTTTGTTGCTTTTTTATTTATTTTATTTTATTATTTCAAGAAGGATAATATTTTAATAAATAATTGGCTTCCTCACCAAGATATGCAACTCACCTTTAACAGGGAAATTTTCTGGATAAAAAAAGTTGTGAAGTTTTAACAGCTCACATTAAGTTTTATTTATAACAAAGGCCAAAATGAGGAAAAAAAAGTTGTAAGTGGTATTATTTTCTATATTTGTTTAGGCATTTCACAGGCACAGGAAACACAGAAAGATTTTTTCACACAAACATAAAGTTTGGACTGTTGTTTATTGCCACTGCTGATCTTGCACACTACTCACTGATGGAAAGTTGTAGTATCTGACCTAGGAACAGCTTAATATGCATTGACTGTAATCCGACTTTTCCTGTGTTATAAATGTCATATGGAGAATTACATAATTAGTAATATTCAAATTGTCTTAAAGTAATAATAGATTTCAAACATACTAGAAATATTTCTAATGTAAAGGTTGGAAAGTAGTTACATCAGTTGTAAAGCATTAGGTTTCCACTTTATTTCAGCTCTGTTTGATTGAGAAACTTGGCGCTATGCCCTGCAAACAGTTACTGACATCATGAAGACCCAATCAGGTTGTAAGGTATTTGATGGTTACACTTAACATTGTATGACCAAAATATATTAAATTTCATTTTAGGCAGATGATTTGGAAATAATGGGCCAAATAGGCCATTCTTGCTCTAGATAAGATGGTGTCATGATTAGTTTTTTTGAGGCCTTAATAAGTCAATGGAAGATTAAACTACAACCTACCATTTCCTGGTAGTTCATCCCACACCTTTGCCATTAACCTGACTGTCATTATGTAGGGAATACTCCTTTTTTTTTTTTTTCAGGAGGCTGCTGAAGCTCTGAACATGTAGAAACTGGCACTGTAATCTTATACAATTGTTTAATTTTACTAGCTTTTATGATTCAGATAACAATCTCTAAAGCAGCAAAAATCTAAGAGAGGGTTCTTGAGAAAGTATATGAAATTGAGAAAAAAATTCCTCTTGAAAGTCAGACATAAATTATAAGATTATACTTGTGTGCATAGGAAAGCATCTTTATGAAGGTTCAGGAAAGATTTTACTATATTGTGCTCAACAATACCATTATATTTTTTTTTCCTTTTTATCATGTAACTAGCTTTAAAAAGACACTGAGTGATATTACTGACTAGTTTTTCCAGCATTGCTGCTCAAGCATCATAGTCATGACTAAGTGACTATTAAAATCATCTCCCCAGTTCAAATAACCAGAGTTCATATTAGTGTCCAAGAGTCAAAGAAATAGACAAGATACACATTTTTGCAGTGATCCAAGTAAGTTTGCAGTGACTACATAGCTAAAAACCTGTGAATATTAATGATATTAATATTAATGAATATCAATGTTTTTCAAGAGATAGTAATGTGATCAACAATGTGCCATTTTTAGTTTGCATTGCAGTTTTAAAAGTGCCTTTGGATAACAATCTGACACTGAACTGACAGGCTCTGCTAGAAATAGAGAAAAGATTTAAAGGACTTTTCAACATCTTTCTTTGCACCCCGCCTATACTTACCCTCTTTTCCACCTCTCTTCTATTGCTTTCATTTTAACTTTTCAGTCTTAGCCAAGAAAGTGAATTATAAACTCAGTTGGCTTAAATCACTATAGTCATTATAACAGAAACATTCAACACCAGGGAACAAATAGTATTTCATTATAATTAGGATTTGTCAATACTACAAACAAGAACTGTACAGAATTTGATTAAAGTGCTGCTGTGTCCTGACCTGGTTGTGAGGTGATTCTAATTTTCAGTGGAGACAGTTGGCCTTCTTTTATCTTTTTCCCTTTACAACCTTCTCCAGTCCATTAATGATAATGGGATCTGATCCTTTCCATTTTATTTTGGTGAGGAAGTTGGAGACGTGCACCATGGAGAGCTGCTGAATTAGTCACATGACTCAAAAAAATCAGCAAGAACATAGTACAGTAAATTTCATTTTCAACACTCAATTTTAATCCATAATGTTACACTATATGGCCAGATAAAGAGCTAGTTTAATATTAATTTTATTCTCTTCTTATCAAGGTTTCTTACCCTGTTTGATCTGCATGCTAGCAAATTCAGTTGTTTCAGTTGTTTCTCAGTGATTCCTGTGAAGTCCGTTACCAGATATGCTTATCACTATGTTGTCATTTTCCTGATCTTAAGGTACTTCATTTCCAAATAACATTTGCCTTATTTACTTCCAGGAAAAAATAAACAGAACAACAGACCCTATGGAAACAGGAAAGTGTTTTATGTCTCAGACAACACAAAATGATATGCCACCTGTGTGAGCTGGCACAGGCAGGATGCAGGAACAACCACAAAACCACGGAAGAAATGTAAAGAGTAAGTTTATTTTCATTACCTCACCAACCGGGGGACCCCCGAAGCAGCACCCAGGCAGAGGCACACAAGCTGGAGCGTGGGCATCGCAGAGCTCGGTCTGTGCTAGAGGATGAACGAACCTCCTGTTTTCGCCTGTTTATCAAGGATTCACGCAGGTGTAGTTTACCACTGTGCTTTGATCTTTCCCACAGCAGGGCAGGAATCTCAAGCATGTTTGACAGGGTGCCTCTGAGTCTATCATAGGCCTCTGTTATCTAAACACAGATGTTCTACATGTCCAACACACAAGGCCGACCAAAAATTAGTATGATATATGTGTTTTTCAACACCCCGGCTGCAAGTCACTTGAGCATGTTTACAAACCTCCTCACCAATCTTCCATTGTTTTCCTACACACATATGGATAAAAAAAAAATAAATTAAAAACATTAAAAACAGCATTTTGTTTCTATCTTAAATAACTTTAAAGCAGGGTCAGTTTCTGGCCAGCTGTGGGTATGGTTACCCATAAAGGTAGGGAGTATTTAAAGTAAATCACTGTCTCTCATTAATTCAATAATTATGGTGACTGCGTTCACAAACCTTGACATCATGTGCTTTTGCATCAGTTTATGGCAACAGCACATCAAGCCCAAACCACCTAGAAAATGTGGGAATCTTATGGAACATCTTGTTAACAGTTTACTTCAAGTGTTCACCATTCAGAGTGGAAGTCCCTCATGAGTGGTGTCCCTCAGGGGTCCATAGTGGGACTAATACTATTTAATATCTTCATCAGTTACATAGACAGTGGGATCGAGTGCACCCTCAGCAAGTTTGCAGATGACACCAAGCTGAGTGGTGCAGCTGATATGCTTGAAGGAAGGGATGCCATCCAGAGGGATGTTGACAAGCTTGAGAAGTGGGCCCATGCGAACCTCATGAAGTTCAAGTCCAAGTGCAAGGTCCTGCACCTGAGTCAGGGCAATCCCCAACATCAATATAGTCTGGGGGATGAAGGGATTGAGAGCAGCCCTGCCGAGAAGGACTTGGGGGT
>NW_008794407.1:420693-422217 GCF_000699145.1 Aptenodytes forsteri | reverse complement strand
GAGGGGTGGAAAACCTCCCCTATGAGGAAAGGCTGAGAGAGTTGAGGTTGTTCAGCCTGGAGAACAGAAGGCTCTGGGGAAATGCTATGCAGCCTTTCAATATATAAAGGGGGCTTATAAGAAAGATGGAGAAAAACTTTTTACCAAGGCTTGTAGTGACAGGACAAGGGACAATAGTTTTAAACTGAAAGAGGGTAATTTTAGATTAGATATAAGGAAGGAATTTTTTACCGTGAGGGTCATGAGACACTGGAACAGGTTGCCCAGAGAAGTTGTGGATGCCCCGTCCCTGGGAGTGTTTAAAGTCAGGTTGGATGGGGCTTTGAGCAACCTGATCTAATGAAAGATGTCCCTGCCAACCCAAACCATTCTATGATTCTATGAAAGAAATGGAAGTACACAAGAGGCAAATTCTGGAGAGACTGTGGGAATAAATGAGTAAGCAGGAAATACAATTGAGAGTAAAGCTGTTAAGAAAAAAATACAGGAAAAAATTGTCAAAAACTCTTACTCTTTTGGAAAAAAGTGCTTTGGGTCTTAACTAAACTAAAACTAAAGCTAAAATGAGGGTTAGCTTAAGCAAAAGATTATTTAGATTTAGTCCCGTGAAATTGGATTTTAACAGGGTTAAATGAAGATTCTTGATCTTCATTTGTTACAATACATACTTTGACTTTTTTTAACTAACAGAAGTCAAGACAAATCTCAGTCCTATGCAAAAAATCAGCATTTTACATGTGTGTGGATTTATATGCACATGGTGTATGTATATGTGAATATAAGGCAAGACAGAAAGACAAACAGCAAATGAAATCCAAAATGCATTTTTTGTAAAATGTTAAATTCTGTATCTTACCTGTTTTTACATATGAGGGAAGCAGTCCGTAATCTTCTCTTTCTGGAGATTTCAAACCTGCTTTCACATGTCTTTAACTGGAACAAATCCATACTTGAAAACAGAAAGAGAAAAAATAAAGTAATATTGGGAGAACATATAAAATTCAACAAATATGTATTTAATAAAATACAAAGCTTTTGTAATTAGTTGCATGTTATAAAATTATATTAATGTATTGCTCTCATTAACAGCAAAAAATTGGAATGTGGCAAAGCATAGGAAAGTGTAAGAGTCATCATTCTGGTCAAGACTGCAGAAATTGTGAAATCATTGTTTTTACACTGTCGTGGTTTAACCCCAGCCGGCAACTAAGCACCACACAGCCTCTTGCTCACTCCCCTCCAGTGGGATGGGGGAGAGAATCGGAGGAGTAAAAGTAAGAAAACCCGTAGGTTGAGATAAAGACAGTTTAATAAGTAAAGCAAAAGCTGTGCGCGCAAGCAAAGCAAAACAAGGAATTCATTCACTACTTCCCATGGGCAGGCAGGTGTTCAGCCATCCCCAGGAAAGCAGGGCTCCATCACGCATAATGTTTACTTGGGAAGACAAACGCCATCACTCCGAACATCCCCCCCTTCCCCCATCTTCCCCCAGCTTTATATGCTGAGCATGACACCATATGGTGT
>NW_008794407.1:408031-420673 GCF_000699145.1 Aptenodytes forsteri | reverse complement strand
GTGGGGTGGGGTGGGAAGCAGAAAAGGCCTTGACTCTGTGTAAGCACTGCTCAGCAGTAACGAAACATCCCTGTGTTATCAACACTGTTTCCAGCACAAATCCAAAACATGGCACCATACCAGCTACTGTGAAGAAAATTAACTCTATCCCAGCCAAAACCAGCACATACGCGCACTCAGTACATACTACATTCTGAGGCTGCAGTCCAATCAAGTGGAGGAAAGTAAAGAACATATTGTGTTATAAAGGATGCATTTTAGAAGCAAGTACAGTTTTAGAATTAAATTGTAAGCCTCAGGTAAAGAGGTTGTAGTTTTTATCCTTGTTTTTGCTACAAATGTAAACTGAGCTCTTAAAAAAAAACAAACGGTAATGCAAGCCTATTAACTGTTGTGATAACTCCTTCCATACAAAAAAGAGGGACTTGAAGTCCCTTTTGTGATCTTAGGAAACTCATTTGACTTCTGTAGATGAAATCCTGGCCTCACTCATTGAGGTCAAACTGCTGTTGAGTTTAGGATTTCTTTTGCAGCGTCCAACTTCTGCATCTGCATGCTGGAGATAAAACTAATTCTACACATCAAAGGGATGGTAAGAGGCTTAATTCATTAATTGTTCTAAATTGCTTTGAGGTCTTCAGATAAATGCTGTGGAGTTGTTATTAATGTATTCAATTTATGAAAGCCAGTGGTAACTGTTAACACCAGGTATAGCACGCAGTTCCTCCCCAGTTATTCACAATTTTATGCAGTAAAATCATTTAAATGGCACATCATGTTGGGAAAAAAAAATCTGTTCCAATTAAGTAATTGTCAGAGTGTCATGAAGTTATATCCACAGACAATTGTTTTTATTAGATGAATTTCCAGAATAATACCTGTAAGTATCATCCAAAGTATGTGAATGTTAAAAGAATGTTCTGTAATGAGGCTGACTATATAAAAGCTTTAATATAAATAGGACTGTTGGAGAATTGTAAGCCCCACAGAGGAATGCATACACCATGATAAGAGAGAAATTCTTGTAATTAGGTTTACCAGTCCATGTAAGAATGAGGTCAAATATTGCCATTCAGCTCTTTCCATATGTACAGCAGTAAAATTCATTCTTCTAAGTAATATACAAAGGCTTATCAAACCAGCTGTATCAGGCTAATAAAAAGGACTAATACTTATATAAAAGAACTATGTTTTTACTCATATTACGTTACAACACGGTAACCCCACTATAAGCAAAATATCCTTACCACAGTTCCTCTCACAGGAGGGGGTAACTTCTCAAACTGCATCAATTACTAATGCTGAAGTCATAGCTGACTCCTATTGCAGTAATCTTAGCAAACAGTTGTGTTTTTCTGTGCAGTAGCGGGCAGATCTTAACCCTCTCTACTGGGTTTTGTGGTTTCTAACATGGGAATATGAAGTAGATCTCAACCAGGGAGCATGTCTGTAATATACTTTTAAAAGATAAGCTTGCATAATAGATTTAATAGAAAATACATGTAGGCCTCATTTTAATCACTGAACCAAAATAATTTTTCTTGGAAAGTATAACCACTAAAAGCTACCAACAAACGTTAAACCCTACTAAATCACACAAATGCATATATAAAATTGGTAACCAATCATGAAAAGAGCCATTTGGCAATGCAACAAATTTGTGTCATAAACGTTACGCCAGTTTAAAAAATGTCCTTTTTATAAGAGTGTATGCTCTGTTGTTTGCCCATATACTTTTGTAAACATACCCTGTACAGTATTGATGGATGTATAGTATGCTCACTGTACTTCAGAAAGAAGCCATTTTACTGGAAATGAAATACATGACTTTAAGAGTTTTACAAATACTGTAAAATTTCATACAGTTTAAATCTGTCACAACAAATTTCTATAACAGGTTGTATTTTTTGATGTACACTGGAATTTTTATTATAAATTGAGTGATGGGTACATGAAAGGGAATATAACAGTCTACAGTTCTTTCCAATATCTGACAAAAAATTAAAGTTAAAATGAAATGCACAGCTAGCATACACTGATAATGAAGAAAATAAATCTTTGAAGAATTACAGTGCTGTAGTTGTTTTTTTAACTAACAACTTTTGCGATTTTTTTTTTTTAAACTAACATTCATACCATTATAAGGAGGTCCATGGGGAATACAGAATACCCTTATTCATGGTCTCTAAACCATAGTCCAGGAATAGTATTGCATAAATTGTTTTCCCATTAGCCTTTGCAAAACTCATGTACCATGACTTTCAAGAACTGGGACTTCATGAAAACTGTCTCTTCATGCTGCCCACAAACACACAGTTCAGTGGAGATGCATGCCATCAGTGGCTATTATTTTCTGCACTAGTAGCAGTTTGAAATTAGAATCTTTCTCAACCAGAGCAGGTAATTCCCTGTTCTGGCAAGAATCTTGTCTAAACAGTGGAAGAACCAAGCTCATAGGAACAGTGGCTGCCTCTCCTTCTGCCTTCATCGCTACAAGGAAAGTAAGCATTACGTGTGTGCACTTTCCCAAAAGATCAGTATTTACTAACAGGTGAATCCTTTGCTAGCAGGGAAAACAGTACTAGCTAACTCTAAAGTTGGTACATTTTTGAAATGTTTTTCATGGACTTTTTTGTTTCTATCCTTTTTTCTAGAACATAATGGGACCTCATTGACCTCCAGTCAAGGCACTTGTCAGTTAAAGGAACAACAGTGAAGATTTTCTGTGATTTTCTTGGTTTAGATATAGAGAAAAACCAGGATTTAATTAGTCTGGTGTGAGAAACAGAAGAAGAGAAGGTGTTATTCAGGTACAAGCCCAACACCCATGTCAAACTAATACTTCAACTCTGCAGCTGGTCAGAGGAGATGAACTATCCAGGCAAACAAAGTGGGTGCATGTGGTCTGCGTGCTACAGAGTGAGAACCATGTACCTAAATATCTTAGTATAGATTATGATAGCAGGAAAAGAGAGTACAGCTTGGGAGTGCTAAGGCTAGACTACACTGAGACTATTCAATAACAGATCTCTCAGCATGTAACATGGACCTCATTTATGCCCACTTACTGCTTCTTACCAATGAAACAAATGATGGTGGGAATTATGTGGCTAGAACAAGCCACATATATACTGGAACTAAATAAGCAAAATGTTTGGGAGGGAACAAGAAGAGAAGCCAATGTCAAAATAACAGAAATCACACCACCTTAGCTACAGTTTGTAAAGTAGAATTTTAAAAGTTACCAATTCTCTGGAAAGTAAAAACCTGGAGTGCTTTAAAACACATAGTTGCAAATGTTTCTTCAGCAAGAATTGAACAGAAAAGCAAGGCTACTGGATCTGCCAGTAGAATTTTGCTGACTGCATGAGTTCAGTCGAATTTAGGTAAAATGCTTTTGTTTCGGTGTTCAGGATTTGTTTGGTTGGTAATGCTTCCTACCATATGGTGTTGATCTCTTTCCCTGAGATTCTCTTAATCTGTGGTGAATATATTTGAAAACTGTGAGAAAGCCACATTCTCACATCACTTGTAAAATTATTAAGAGTAGAGTCATATCTGTTCATTCTGATACCATCATTTTAATGTTACCATGCTCTGTCTTTTTGAAAATCAGTGGAAGAGTCTGAAAAGAAAGAGGAAGTGACTGCTGATGTGGGAAGATGAGCTGAAAGAGAAAGAAAAGATCACTCCAGATCAGAGAGTCTGAAAGCAGAAACTGGTTGAGGTAGAGGAACTGAATTGGCGATACCTTTTCAGATGTGAAGAGCTGGGAAGGGGAAAGATGAGTAGTCAGAATCATTGTTAGGGAAGAGGGGGAGTGAAGCTATGTGCGAAAGACTCAAAGTTGAAGAAATACAGTGTGGGAAAGGCAGAGACATAGGAACGGTTTTGATAAGCCAGGTTGAAGAAGACCTCAGAGCTATAGAAGAGGAAAAGACAGAAGAAATATTGAGAGAAGAAGAAATGGTATCTTAGAAGAAGGAGCAAAGAAAACATTGCTATGATGACTCATGTGATGAACTCTATGTTTTGTGCTGTTTGTTCTTAGCTGTGAGTTTCTGGAAGACTGGGTCAGAGGGAGACTCCTGAAGGACAGAGGCAGTCCCTGGGGAGCAACTGAGTTTGTTCGTGGGGAGTAAAACTGTTAGGGCCTGCAGCGTGCAGCAGGGAAAGGAGAGAAGGAGGATCTTCCTCAGAGGAGCAGCAAGTAGCCTGATAGCCCTCAGAGATGACTGAAGGACCAATCTGTAACATGCTGAGTTTGCTACAGTTTGGAAAATTATTAAGTTGCCTAAAACCACACCTGGAAGCAAAGACATCGTGGACAGGGTTAGCTGTAAACCCTTCTTTCTTTCTTTTCAGTCTGATCTAATTTGAACTTTCTCTATTTAAAAAGTTAATTATTTTTCTATAATAAAAGCAGAGTTTTCTGAGTTTAACCTTTCCAGTCTTCACTGGGGGCTCACTACAGGGTATCTACGTCAAAGGTCCGATGACTCAGGTTACAGTATCTTTTTGAAAGACACTGAATTTACAGGAATGGAGGGCAAATGTCTGTGGGAAGAGGGGAGATAGGGTAGAACAGAAAAGGTATGTTTTTTGGAGAGCTATGTTCTCACCTGGACATTCTGCTTTAAATCATACGTTGAATTCAAATAGTGTGGATCCTTATGTACAGTGACTTTGATTAAGTCCTCAGTTGGATTATTCTGGATTTACATTATTTTAACCTATGCTTACCTGTTACTATGCTGAATTGATGTGAACACAGTTTTCTTTCAGTAAGATCTATCAAATGTAGTTGCCTAAGACAAAGCTGTTCGCTGTGTACATCGGGGTTTGATCCCCTGGGTCATCTGTCAGCAGTATCCATTACTGACACAGCAGTAGATAGTTATATATCACAGTGCCATCTCAGCTTTTTGCCTCTCCTTGGTCTCAGGGTTATTGTTGTAACACTTCAGATAATTCTTTATGCGGTGGTTTGCTTTTAAAAAATGATGGCTATTACAACTCAGAAACATTTGTCCTAACATGTTTCCTCTGTTCACATATTTGTTATATCTAATGTAGCACAGGGTAAAATGTTTTTCTGACTATGGATTTATGAGCAAAAATCCTTACAGTATTAATGGAAAGGATGTGCATAAATTCCCTTGTGCACTGATGGCATTATATTTCCCAGAATGTATGTGGATTGCATGTTGTTTGGTGCTTTGCTTGGCTAGAATCCTCGCAGCCATTTCTTCAATCCTCTAAAATCCAAGCCATTAAGGTGCCATCACATGCACAGGGAGACATTTCTGAAAAACTTTCACATAGTTACTGTTGCTAGGTAAATCAATCCCTTGACAGCCATGTATTTAGATATGCTTCTCACCTTCTTTGTCTCAGATTGACACAGTGACATGAATTTGGGGGCAGGGCTAAGGAGAGATGCATGCAGCCAAAGCAACTGCTGAACTGTGGGAATAAAAGAAATAAAGTGAATTTCTTTATGGTATTTTAAATCTGTTTTAATTATATCTGGACAGAACTTATTCATACATTGACTAGATATTTATCAAGTGCAAGGGTAAAGAACAGCAGTTACAGCTAAAAAGATATTTAAGCATAGGCCAGTTCTGGCTCTACCTAATTGTTGAGAAATTACACTCTCCAGACTGAACTTGTCTTTAAGTTTTTCACTCCTAATGTACTTCTAATCGATATCTACATGTGTTTTATGCACCTATGTTTATACACGTCTGTATTTAGGCCAGTTTCAGATGATGTAAACAATGCAACAAATTATTTGTCCATGTCCTGAACATGAAAGCTCCAGTTTCAAAACTGAGACATGAGCATTGATTTCTGCCTGTTAGAATTTATGGGATGAATACATAAGGTAGGCTAAGGAACAAAAAAGACAAAACATTGTTTGAAAAATCCGTGGGTGGTGAATGAGAAAGGGAAGCCTCTTTTTCATAAAGCGAATAGTAGATTGAGTTGACCTTTGATATTCTGCAACTGTCATCTAGAAATTATCCTCAGAGCCTTGGAATCAAACAGGCTTGCAGTAGTACATTGGTTCTAATACTGACTTTCTGTACAAGGGTAAAATCCACCCTTTGTGAATGTTCAATGTACTTTTAACTGTACTGGTGATATTTCTGATGGATAAGTTACCATTCACAGAAAGCAAGATTATAGAGATTTCTTAGCCAATCCTTTTCAAAAAGTACATGCAAACCTTAGGATTTGGCTCTTAGTAACATGACTGTTATGTAAACGGTAGTGGAAAAAAATCTTTTCTGGAACTAATAGATAAAATAAAGGCAAAGTTCCAGACCAGCTCATCATTTAACTAAGATTTTAATGAAAACATGACAAGGCAGTTCATGTGATGTTCATCTTCTTTCCTCAAAGTCTTTCTAATTTTTACCCTGAACCATTTGATCAACTCCTTCCTTTTCTGTAAGCCAAAAATATTAAGTTCAGAAGCAAGAATACATGTTGAGAGACTTGGGATGTTTGATATGCAGAGTCAGAAATATTATTAGTAAATAGGATGCTTTATGTCATTGTGTCACTGACCAATAAACCCCTTCAATGGAAGAAAGCTCAGAGGAGATGGGCAAGGAGGATGTGCCCACGAAGCTCAGGGAATAATGCAGGGTGTGACTGACCACAGCTATTGCACAGAAGCTAAAGTGTATCTCAACCCAATGGGGACCAGAGAGTGACCTTTGTTTTAGGTGAACAGCTATCAACAGTTCAGTGGATCAACTGATGGTGTAAATGTTTCTCCCTGAGTTCATTAAAGGACTGTGTATGTCTCCTTGAGTTAGCCAGATCAGCATGGGGGAAGTGAATATATGGCTCAGCCCAACACAGAGTATAAAAACTAAACAACTAACAAAAGTATTTCAAAGAGAGCAACGGGCATGAGCTGGCTTCAACCCACGTTTTCCTTCCCAGCGGCTGGGGACACCCAGTGTCCGATGGTGAGCATATTATAGAGACGGGTAACGGGGACCACATTGGTAGTGTGATTGAACCGTGTGCTGCAATTGCTACTTTTTGCTAAGTGTAACTTACACTTGTATTCTGTTTTCAGTATATTTTGTATCAGTCTGCTAAATCAGAAATCCCATGTAACATTCACTGTCTTCAGACAAGTAAATTTTATATTAAACATTACATCCTGCACTCATGGAATATCTAAAAGAACCTGGTCAGAGAGTATTGGACTCTGACACACTGATTTCCTGCCTATTAAGCATTTGATTTCTCTCTGTTAATGTTCCATTTGTGAATGTTTAAATTCTAGTTACATCAGTAATAGCGTAACTAGTAATAACATAGTATTTTTTATGCACGCGCACGCGCACACACACATATAGCTAACTATGAATTAAAAATGCTAATTAAAAATAAGCCACATACTTTAGTATTTTTCTTCATGATCTCTCAGGATGACATTTTTAAGGAATAAAAACACTGCTGCCAGAATTATTTTTTTGTTCTGCTTTCTCAGTGTCTACATTTATCTTCACAAGCTGCCCATCTACAACATAAAATTAGGTAACTTTTCAATGTGGTCACCTGGATCATTATTTTTCCTCTTTGAGGTTTAATTTCTCTGATAGAAGTAGTATCTCAATTTTGGGATATTAATTTTTTTTAGCCTTACTGATTAAAGACAATGTAACCTTCCCAATCTGAATCTTTCAATTCAGGGGTTTTATCCACTGCCAAAAGAAAAGCTTAAATTAAACTGGGATTAAAAAAAAGCGACTGAATAAATTAAATGCCCGTTAATTTCAAAGTGGTTTGAAAACTGCTACTGACTAACTTATATGGGACATAAAATATTTATTGATATTTAAAAATAACTAGAAGGGAAGGAGATTCTCTACAGCTAACCCTTCAGCATTTTCTGCAACACATGGTATCATATTACAAATAAGAAAGCATTCTTCTGAATAAAAATAGAAAAGCAAAAAAATATTTGTCCCCGAAGTACCATCAGAAGCTTGTAAATCTTTCTAAGACCTTCAGACACCACAAACTTATTAGCAAAAGATGCGTGGTCTCTTTCCTCCCCTCCCCATCTCCCACCCTACCCTTTTCTGAAGCCTTTGGCTTGCTATTACTGAAGGGCAATCAATTCTGGATTTGAATGGAGCTAGGGACAAGATCCTGATAACCCTGTACTTGTGCAGGGAGGAAACAGCCCTGGAAAGCTCCCTTGGGCCCCTGACTGACACCTCTGGGCTGCTGCTCAGCGCAGAGCAGGAGCCAGCGGTGCCTGCTGCTTCCCTGCTGCGTGGGCAAGCATGGGGAAGTTGGGCTTACAGCTGGGCAGTACCAGGCAATAGGCTCCTGTGGGATGGCTAGGAAGAAGTTGGTGGTCATTCACCACAAGCATCAGAGTTGCTAGTTGTCATAGGTATGCCTGGGCTCATCAGGAACCAGCCATAAACTCCACCGGTTTGGATTTTTTTTTCACAGTGTATGTTCTTAATGCATTAGTAAAGCATGTAACATCCAGATATATTCTTCACTGAGGAATGCCAGTTGTGATTTAAGCTAATTTGAGAACGATATGGTATTTCTCTTGGGTGTGGCAACTATGAAAACCAACAAATGTTACCACTTGTTCCAACAAGCAATAAAAAGGCAGTCTTCACCTTTGGCAAACAAGAATCACAAAGAGAGAGGTCTCCAGAGTTTGAAGATCCTGTGTTATTATTTATACAGGGGATTGATAACCTTTAAAACAGACCTTAATTTAGAAGACAGGACCCCAGAGTATTTAATTCCTTTGCCGAACACTTTCAGGTACTCTTAATAGCAGCAAGCTAGAGAAAGAAGTATAGTGGTATCATACAAGTTGTCCACTTAGTATTTGTGGCTACTTAACAGACTTCATTAGGAGCACAAATAATAGCTTTATATTACAGCAAGCACAGTTCAGTTTACATAATAGGAAATAGATGAGGAAATGGAATGGAATAGAAAATAAAGCCATGTCTGCAGAGATTGCAAATTCTCCATCATTCAAGACCTTTGGGAAGAAGTTGTACAGCAGTATCTGTCAGGAATTTTGTAGGTACAGCTGACCCTGTTTTAGGGTAAGGGAATGAAATACAAGACCTCATTCACAGTGTTTCAACAAACAGTCAGCTCTCAGGAGCTGTAGTACAGATTTTCCAACAGCAGACCAGAAGCAACAGGAAAAGCTAAAAGCTGGGTTAATTTGAATGATGTGTGCCAAGTGACAAGAGGTAACAGCATTTGGCTTTTAAAAAGTAGTGTGGCATTAATTCTTCATGCTTTTGAATTTATATAGCACCTTTCATCTCAGAGCACTTTGCGCATTATTCAGTGCATCACTGGAAAGGAGTTTCTTCTGAATTGGCCTGTGGCAAGGATAGCAAAAGCAACTATATGCAAGTGAAACCCTGTGCTGTTCATCATTTTTTTTGAAATTATTATTTTAGAATCTTCCAACATGCGCTGTCCATGGAACCGAAATTATCTACCTTACAGGCATGAAATAAATAAACTCTGCTTGTATATTGATGTTTGGATTCAAGGATATTATTTAGTATTTGTTATTGCTGTAGGAGTCCTCATCACAAGTTGTTTGCAGCTATGCTAGAAATAAAAAAGATGTTTTTTTCTTTACTTTAAACCATCTACAGTTTAAAAAGAAAAACAGAAAACATAAAGCAACAAAGACATTCATGAATGCTCTAAGAATGAGCAGTCATGAGACACCAGCTGTGTACCTCTGTGGAGTATTTCTGTAGCAAAACTGAGTTTTAAGAAGGGTTTTCACTGTAGATGCCAATTTGGTTGCCCATTTATTTATGAGTTTACAAAGAGCTTGCCACAAACCCAGGAACAGAATGTCAGCAAAAGCAAGGGTACTTCTTAGAAAGAAAATTGTTAAATTGGCAGTAAAGGTTCTGCATTGCTGAAGTGGAAGAAAGAATCAACATCCCAGTAGTGTGCAAGAAATGCTGGGTAGAATACACTGTGAGAAGAAAAGCAGTTAAGTTTGACACATTTGACAAAACCAGCCCTTATGATTTCTGCTTGAACAGGATAATTTTCATTGTATATAAAAGGGAATTTCCTGAGATCAGAAAAGGAAATGGCAGTACAGAAACCATGAACTGATGAAAATATTCTCCATAAAATCATTTGTTGGAATAAAGAATCAAGTTTGAATTTTAAATACATTTTAACGGAAGGAACAGGTTCCATCAGAAATCTCATTCTCGGGGTGCGTGGTTTCACTGTAGTATTTTCACTAACCTTGGACTTTAGATCCATTTCAGAAAGCTTTACTTTTTTTTTTTCCCTGAAACATTACGCATCTGATTATTTCTTTAGCCTGTTCTCGTGTAGGACCTACCCTACATATTTTCTCTTTCTTCATAACTTTCAGTTTATGCTCCCCAAGAATTTTCTTATTACTTTTTCAGTCTGTAAGATCTCAATCTTGACTGTGTTCTGGGCAACGTGAAACTTGACTACAGGAAGGAATAATGATTCTTACCATGTAAAACAGCTCTGCCATCAGCCACACAGAAAAATAAAGGGATAATATTTGTGCAATACTTTATTTTCCCAACTTCCCAAAATTCCTCAAATTCTTCTTCTCCCTCCATCTCCACATTTGCCCAGTAGATGCTGAATGCATGTGCAACTGCTTAGTGAAAAGGATCCATGTTGTTTTGGGGGTTTGGGGTTTTTCGGGGGGAAGGGGTAATTCCCTGGGCAATGGAGTAAAATCATCTGTTTCTTACACAGTTTACTTATCTATATTTACATTTCAGAGCACTGTAGGGTCAATTGATAGTTATCCTCACTTTCATAGGAAAAGCTATTGCTGTTATTCCAGCCTTACAGAATAGTGAAAAGGATCCATGTTGTTTTGGGGGTTTGGGGTTTTTCGGGGGGAAGGGGTAATTCCCTGGGCAATGGAGTAAAATCATCTGTTTCTTACACAGTTTACTTATCTATATTTACATTTCAGAGCACTGTAGGGTCAATTGATAGTTATCCTCACTTTCATAGGAAAAGCTATTGCTGTTGTTCCAGCCTTACAGAAAGAGAAATAGTGACTAATCAGTAGCATTTACTCCACTTCCAGTTTTTGTGTCTTTCTGTGTTTAATTACAGGAGTGGTGACTTTGATTTTCTTCTAAAGACCCATTTTAGTTAAAATAAACTTTGTCGAGGATGAATGAAAGAACTCTTGTTGGCCTCAGTTGATTTTGTCATCAGACTGAGTGTATGAAATAAAATCTAACATATTTCCATACAGGTGCCCTTAACCCTCTGCCTAAAATTGCAACACAGGTAGCAGATAATGTATATATCACTGGAAATAATGACCATACGCATTTACACTATCTTGGAAAGTTTGATTTGGGATTAGGAATCTGGTTGTATAATTCTGTCTCATAAAAGGGAATGAAAATAACATTTTTGGCAGCAGTTTCAGAGGATATTTGTTCTGTTTCCTCCAGCCTTCTATTTGAGATGTTTGTGAAGTTGTTTCAGGCTAATCTGTTTTTCTTAGATGTCACAGGTTGGGTTTTTTTAATTTTTCCCACAAAAACTATATCCATTCCTTAATCTGCACCCATATGTTTCATTTTAATAACTCCTTTTTTAAAAATGTCATATTAATGACTAGCAAGATTTTTTTTCCCCACTTGTGCCTTGGCTAAATTTCCACAGAATATGTGCTTTTGTCTTGTAAATTCAGCTAATTTCTTTGGGAGGTTTTGTGTTTTGGTTTTTTTTCATTAGTCAGCTGTTTTTCTACTATCCTTTCTTGGTATTCTTCTGATAAAAACTGTCTCAAAATCACTTAGAAAGCACTTAGAAACCTTGGTAAACTTCTCTTCAGTGTCATGTGGTGCTTTGAATTAAAAACTGCAAATAAGTAATTATCCTTTTAATATTTAGTAGTAATAATCATGGCAAAAAATTACCGTTCCACTAGCTGTTTGGGTTTGTATCTGTTTGTCTTGCAGTGTATAAAATGTATATTCCAGGTGCCTCTTGGAAAAGGTGAGGATTTCCTAAAGCAGAGTATTAAAATAGTACAGGACATAGCACATGGCTTTCTTTACCTTGGGAAAAAAAATAGATGATAGTGAGGTCCTTGACATTTATCAGATACTGCTTTTTCACATGCCAACTTCAAGTGAGCTGGATGTTCTTCAAGGATGTTTAAAAATGGCAGAACTGTGATCAGATTTTACTACTATACAGCCCCATCTTCTAGTCATTACTCTCTGATTAAA
Organism: Aptenodytes forsteri; assembly: GCF_000699145.1. Lineage (NCBI taxonomy): Eukaryota > Metazoa > Chordata > Aves > Sphenisciformes > Spheniscidae > Aptenodytes > Aptenodytes forsteri. Next base: position 408,353 of record NW_008794407.1, on the reverse strand, counting down.
GCTAGTGGGAGTTTTGAGTGAGCAAGGATTGTAAAGTCAAGTCCACAGTGTTAACAAAACATTGAAGAGAGAAGAATGAAAGTACTTAATGACACAAACACTTCTGTGAAAACTCTGCTGTCGTGTTCTTGAGTGAAAAATATTCTCAATCAGCTGTCAGGCTTTTTATAAGTGCTTATGAGCTGGGAAAGGCCAAAGACTGCCCTTGATTTGTGTGCTCTCCGGTGGAGTCTGGCCACAGTCAGGTCAGAGTGTTTCCTTTAGCAATGTGCTAGACTTAGAATCATAGAATCATTTAGGTTGGAAAAGACCTTTAAGATCA
>NW_008794407.1:397318-407812 GCF_000699145.1 Aptenodytes forsteri | reverse complement strand
GTGATGAGGTCTCCCCTCAGCCTCCTCTTCTCCAGGCTAAAGAACCCGAGTCCCCTCAGCCACTCCTCATAAGACACGCTCTCCAGACCCTTCACCAGCTTCATTGCTCTTCTTTAGACGCACTCCAGCACCTCGATGTCTTTTTTGTAGTGAGGGGCCCAAAACTGAACACAGTATTCGAGGTGCGGCCTCACCAGGGCCGAGTACAGGGGCACGATCACATCCCTACTCCTGCTGGCCACACTATTTCTGATACAGGCCAGGATGCCATTGGCCTTCTTGGCCACCTGGACACACTGCCGGCTCATGTTCAGCCAGCTGTCTACCCTGGGGATGGAGGAGCTGAGCCATTACCTCATCCCTATCTTTCAAAACAGTGGGTTAACCAAGGAGGAAAGCCTATATGTGTTTTCTGAAGTCTACAATTTAAAGTTAAATCTGGTTAATTATGAGTTAAATCCAGGTAAACCTCCTGAAGTAATTTTGCCTTGCTGACTATTGATAGTTAATCTGAGTATGAAGATTGCAGTCCTAACCTGGAGGATCTGGAGCTGTGCAAACAGAGCAAACAGCATACATGCCTTCCTCATGGGGTACTCTGCAGAGGTGCCAGAGGGAAAATATTGTGCACTTGATAGTATTGGAAGGGTTTCTCATTTTCTGTTCCTCAGGGTTTGACTTTATTTCATGTCATGATGAATATTTACATATAAAAAGTTAGAAACAGGCATGGGCTAAAAAGTTTCTAAAAGGATGACAATACAGTCCTTCATCGGTCTCTATTTTCACAATCCACCAAAACTGCCACCCTTATTTTAATGTGTTTCTGAGGTTTAGATAAGAGGCAAGGGAGCAAAACTAATTCCTGACAACTCAAGGTGATGTTGGTTAGATGTGGAAAACAGTTACCAAATGAAGATAAAGATGCCATTATCTGCACTAACATTTTTTGGTCATGCAGCATAGATGATTTGCAGTTTGCACAGACCCATTTTTAGTAGGAAACTGAAACTGTAGCAGGCTACTGGATTGTACTCATCAAAAGACCAGAGCAATCCACAGCCTCATGTTTCCTTTTGAGTAGGAAAAAAAACAGTACAGTCAGAAGGCTGGGATAAAATAAATGCTGCTACTGTATACATCCTTGTCATAGTTGGGGAAGCTCAGCTTCCAGAAAACAGTTAAAGTTCTGTCAGTTCTAGCAACGTTCATGCTGTAGCTATGCCCTCTGAAATGTTTTACTGCGCTGTGGATCAGTTGTATTGAACACACTCATTTTTGTTTATCTACACTGATCAGCCCCACTTAGCATTTAAAGCAGAATAGTTCAAGCATGCTCATAAAAGTACAGCTTTGCTGTTGAGGCAGTTATTGCTGTCTCATAAATTTTCACTTAACTGGCTGTACTTTCTGAAATGTATTCTCTGCAATGGCCTTCTTACTGCCACAATATAATTTTGGTTTTAAGTTGATGCATATTTTAAAAATTGCGCTGTTATGTCTCACGATATTGACAAAACATCTTATCTCCCTGTACTCTGCCATGCCTGCCATAATGTAAGCCAGGAGTGGGCACAGACCACTCTGCTCAGTTTTGTTCATTTAGCGGAGAACCATTAAATACGCTCTCTGTGAACAGCAGGTTCCCCATGTCATGCACAAAGGCTGAAGCTCTTATCAGGATTTCTAGGTACACTGAGCAGCTTTCCTGATCTACGTATCCGGAGCAGCTATGTGGGCTGTTTGTAGGGTAAGACAGTTTTTCTAATGGTGTATTTCATCTCTTTGAAGTCAAAGACTCAGTATTTTTTTTTTTAACCTTTGCACTTCAGGACATTCTTTATTAGTGTAATCTATTAATCTGTTAAATTGGTTTGGCTTTTGTTTTTCTGTGATTTTCAAGATCTGCTTATTTCATTTTTTTAGCAATGGGGAAGGAAACAATTAAAACCGATGTATTAAATGTAAATAAATGCACCGCAAATTTAAAAAAAAAAAGAAAGAAAAAAAAGATGGGGTGCATTCCTTGGACTGATAGAAATTCTCTGTGTACAATTTTAAGATTTCATGAGGGTGCAGTAAGCTTCCTAGCAACGAAAAAAAAAAACATCCTAAAGTAAACATTTCAGGACTTTGTGTTCTCTCATCTTTTTGCCATACTAGAAAATTTTTAAAAATATGGACATTGTTTCAAATATTAATAGGGTAAAATGTTTTGCAGTTGATTTATTATGTAAGTTTTCAAGTTAATGCAGAGGAACTTGTATGGGTGCTTTTAACATTAGGACTGAATTACTGCCTGATGAGAAACCCTTTCTTTAATGGAAACCTCAATGGAGCTTCAATGGAAAGCTTTTCTTTACTTCACATGAAACTATCTGTGACAAAGATCTTTCCATAAAGTGTGATGTAATCCGCGTGCAGTACTTTGTCCTTCAATCGTAACACTTTGATGAGTATTTGGATTTTTCCACGATTTTCCTGCAGAACTCTATTTCATAAAAAATAGACATCCACTGCTGTGAATTTTTAGAAATTTTTTTTAGTCTTTCCTCAAAGTTTTAATATTTTGGCAAGCATGGCTTTGACAGTTGTGACAGTTTTGAGAATAACATCTATTGAAGAGGTGTAGCACTGATTACAAAACAATTACTCCAATAATACCAACAATATGTGAAATTATATCTATATATTTAGGTAGGTAACTGGTCATATTGACAATCATTGGTGTATTCAGAAGACTTAAATTGTGCATGAACTTGGAAGACTTGCTAGACTGTCACTTAAAGTAATTGTTGAAGAGTGTGAGAACATCCTAGTACATAGCAAGGTCTGTATCGAGGTTAAGAATCACTAATGTGTTTCTTACTATTTTCTGTCACTGTACTGTTAGAGATTGCTTGGTTTCCATATTGTTAGAAGTGCTAAATGTGTGTTAACCTTTCTGTCACATAGACTCTGATAGCCTACCAGATGTCACCCTAGCCATACTCCCCAGCTACCACTTATGAAGAAATAAAAATGTCAGAAAATTTAAAATTAAAAAACAAAAAAACCCAACAAAAACGAAAAAAAACCCTCCTATTGTTTGAAAGGGATTTTTCACTGTTGTGTTCTTTTGATCAGCAAAATGTCTGAAGCATTTAGCAGAGGTTTGGAAGTTTTAAGTTTAACAAATATTCTCCTCTTATTTTAAATTAAAAAATAAAATTTTTCTAGGCATAACAAGAAATGAAAACTTCACAAAACAAAAATACTCTTATGAAGTTTAGAAAGCAAACAACTCTTGAGCTGTAATATTACATCATTCAAAGGTTCTTTCAGATCATCTTCTAGAAAGACTGTTGTCTACTCACAAACTGCAGAGTCGGCAGGTTGGTTCTATTTGTTTTAAGTAATTTAGAAATTGTAGGCCTTTGCACAGGAAGCTGCCATTGGAAATTATTGTTGCCACACTTGTTGCTAGGCATAGTAAGCCTTCTCTGGCTAAGTCTAGCTAGCTAATTAATGAAACACACCTTTTGATTCATTTGATGGATACTTACAAAAATTACCAGTATGATGTTACATACACTGTGAACCGTTCTCTATTTAATTCTAAACTTCTTACATTTTATATACTTTAGAAAATATGAAGGCATTTAATCAATATGGTTTTATGTTGAGCTTAGTAAGTGTCCATACTCTAGGCCACAGAGGTAAGCTAATTCTTTCTTTTAGGAGCTTATTATTTTATACCCATATCCTATAAAAATATGCATGTATCTTTACCTTTAAAGAAAGACCTTTAAAGAATGACCTTTGAAATAATCCCACTGAGATCAAGAATGGTAGGGAGTCTAGGAGGAAAAGAACTAGTCAGATATACATCATTTTTGTTTATACTTAAAATCAACTATATTAGTTAACTGTGTGTTTTCCATTTCTTACTGTCCCTAAGCATTTTTTTTTTCTTCAGCAGCTCTTGTGAATCAAAATGTGAATAAATGCATGATGATTTCCTGTCACGTACACTGGACATTAACTTCAGAGTTTTGTTCAGAGTGTTTAAACATATTAGCTTCTATGTATTTATCATACAGTTCAGTTCACACGGAAATGGGAATTCTTATGACATCAAACTAGGCCTTTACTTCTTTTAAAATAGCAATTTGATTGTCTGGGTAAGCTACTATTTCCCTAATTTTGTCAGAATCCCATACATAGGGATTCCCACTAGGGCACCAGGTCCAAATACATTGCTTTAAATCAGTCACGTTCATGCAATAGTATTTGTTTGAACAGCTTTTCTCTGTAATTGATGACAGCAGTGGAAAATGGCCCAGATAGGTGGGTGTGAGAGAGGCAGTCTGAGAGGGAATAGTATTCCTGGACCTTATTCTTCTTGTTGCTGACTGCTAAAAGAGTATATTGCAGAAGAGAAAGCATCTTTATTTTTAATGATAGTGAAAGTACTGTCAAAACAAGGGTAGCAATCAGCCTTTACATTTTCTATCACCTGAAGAAATGGAAAGAGTACATGAAATGCTGAGTGATTTTCGAATTTGTGAGCACTTTGGGATAATAAATATCATGTCAGGCAAAAGTCTGTTCAGTTGACTAGATCCATAAATAGAGGTGAGCACCCAGTTGAAAACATAACTTCTCAAGCCCTCTTCTTCCCTGCCATCTAACTTTTCTAGACAGTCAAGAGCATGCTTATATCGTACAGCATGATGCAGATCAGAGATCCTGAAGCAAGCACCAAAAAGCTAGCTCTGGGGTTGGAAGAAGTACAGCATCATCAGCTTGGACTGAATTGATTTAACTATTCTACTTTTGGACCTGAGCTCCTTTCTCTATGCAGCCCGGCGCTGTGTAAGTAAATATGGATCTATTTTATGATACTGGACTACATTGCAGAAACATACTTGAAGTGTCATCAGAAAAGTTCCTTTAGACGATGCTATGCATATGTATAACTGGACACACTCATGACCTGCCTTGATGGCACCAAGCAACTGTCACTTAACTGCTGCTAAGGACTTCAGATGCTGGCCTGCGCTGCCTTTTATGTCCAGCCCCATGGTATTTTACTTGAGCACTCCCTGTGAAGTTAGGCAACAGCACTGAAGAAGTCACCGCTCTAGTCGAAGCAGCTTAAGCACCTCTGAGATCTGGTTTAAGCAACATACAGTGTTCAGTGCACAGGAAAGGATTATATGCAATCTGCACCATATTCTGTTGCCCCACAAGTCAGAATGATGTGTTCAGCTCCAACATGGGTGGAAGTCAAACCAGTTTTGTTTACATTTTTATTTCTCCATAACCAACTAGGACACTGAAGTCTTCATTGTAACTCAACTCAGACTTTCACATTGATGTCATGTCTCATTTCAGATTACTTCCTTGACAGCCTAAGTGAAATTTCCTTCTAGTAAGTCTGTAACTTTTGTGTTGTTTGACCTAATCAATATATGTCCAGTTAACAGTTCTGATACAGAAGTACATGAAGTTGCTTTTACCTGAATTATCTCCTGAATCAGTTCCAGTAATCTCAATTTACCACTTCAGCCTATATCTTCTTCTCTCCTTCTCCATCCTTCTCCTGCTGCAGCCCTGGAAATGCAGGCATCTGTTCTTTGCTATTATAACATTGCAATTTGCAGTTGTACCTAAAGCTGATTTGTTTGTTGGTTGGTTTGTTTCCCCTTGACGCCAACATTTAACATGTAACATTTGGGTCTATGGAAGAGGTAGAAGTCAATCATTGCTACTTGCAGTGTTTAATGTTTAAATGTTTCATCTAATCCAGCAGGAAAAGTACCCACTCTAATCTGTATGCTTAATTATAGTATAAATAGAATTTTAATTACCATAACTAGAAACACTGGTTTTATTCTAAGATCATGAGGTAACATGAACAAAATCCCATATAATACTGTCAGTACTGCCCCGCCGCAGTGTTAAAGCAACTCTAACAGCATTAACTATTGGGCATTTTTCAGGCTAGAAACATCCTGGATTCCCTAGGCATCAGTTAACATTTAAGGGTTGCATCATTTCTCTGCCCAGCTTAATCACTGCATACACACTTCATCTCCCTTGATTTACAGAGTTTTGACTGTGCACAGATCACTTTTATGTTCTCCAGGAAATTTAGAGGAGGGTGGTATCATCTCTACCCCCAACCCAAATAAGCTCTCAGCCTGTTCAATCAACAAACTGATCTTCATCAAAGAGATGAAGATAATTTACCTTGAATCAGATATCTGTTACTTCCAGTACCTTATTCTCAAGTGATTTCTGAATTATTCTGGCAGGGAACTAACTTAAGTAATAATATAAAAAAATTAAAAATTGTTTACTATTTATTTATTCAGAAAAGGAAGTTGATGATGAAAGCAGGTGACTACAGTTCAGTCTGAGATGCCCCCTGTTACCGGATTTATTTTCTAGCTTGAAGGACAAATTATGTTCTTTTATTGTGTCTAATAGGCAAGTTGCAAAACTCTTGGTACAGTATTCCAGGATTTATTTTATTGTAAATAACTGCTAACATGATTTAACAGAGAAATAAAAAGTTACTTCTGTTCTCTCCTCTATTAAATTATTTTCTTACCTCCTAAATAATAATGTATTTGTCCAAAACAAAAACATTTTCTAAAATTTACTCTTTCCCATGTGCGTCATGAATTACTAACTTTTGCTATTGTGACAAGACTCAGTGTATTTATTTCATTAGTATTAGGATATACAATGCAACAGTCATTAATTTAGTACTGTTGAGATAAAATGACATCTTTTCTGTTTCAATCATATAATTGTCTTAAGTATTCCAATGTTAACAACATTAAATATGTTGGCTTGAATTTCAGCTTTAGTAATCTTTTTATTGACAGTATTTATTTAGCAATCTTTTTTATAGACACAGCTACTAATATAACAGTAGCATACGGGTTAATCTTTTCGTATTTATTTTCTAACATTATGATAAAATAAAAACTTTATTTAGAACTGAATAAGCTGCCCAGAGCACAGATGCTTTGTCCTTCAGTTTACTACCCATCTGCTCTTTGGCAATAGAGGTATGAGCTTTATATGGGGCATACTTAGAAGTGTGCTCTCAACACAGTGCATTGAGAATTTTGTATGCAACTTGCTGAAACTTGCATTGGAAACTACAGCCATCGGCTTCCTCACTAGGATGAGAATACCCTCTTCCACAAAGCAGAAAAGGTATTTTTGAAACTCAGGCATGCTAGTCTGTGTGCTCTTCTCAATGAAGATGGTAGATTCAAAGGAAAGAAGACCTACCATATACTTTGTTCTATCATCATAAAACAAAAATGCTGTATTTCTGTCTGTCCTCATTCTAATTTTGACGCCCCCCAAAAATATTACTGAGAATTGCATGAGCACAAATTGTCCTGGTGACAACTGTATATTATTTCCCTGTAGCAAAGTCTGAGCTCTTATAAGAGCCTATGTGCCCCAAATTGTTGGGTCAGAGTAAAACAAACCTAAAGAATAATTATAATTTAAATGTAAGAACAAAATTTTAGAAGAAAAGGACACAGAAACAGATCAATAGATTAAGTGAGAATAGAAAGAACTGATTCCACTTAAAAAAACTTTAGGGGGTGGTGGAAAAACGGGAAGATCTAGAGTGTAACAGATGGCCCTGAAAAGCAGAGTGGAAATTCACTGGAACAAAGAATTACATCAATAAGGTATAGAAAAGACCAAAGGCAGTAGATAGCTATGGAAAAGTGAGTAAGTTACACGTACCCACTTACTTTAGTGGGTAAACACTAAAAGTAAGCAGTAGCACAGGAGGAGAAGAAGCCACAGGAAAGTGAGGCATGAATTGTGCAGATTACCATTAAATACTGTCTGTTGTGTTATATGGCTGAAGGGAAGACCGTGAAGAGTTGTTCAGATGATGTTAGAGAATTGGGGTGCAGCATCCCAACTGCACAGACCGAGAGTTTTGTTCTTACAAAGGTAGTATCTAGCAATTGAATGATACAGCACACACTATTGACATGTTTTAGTTTCCTGTTCAAAGGGCAGCCTAGACCTGTGGAGGAACTGTACATATGGGCAGAGCACCTCTATGAGAAGATGAGTACTATTAACACTTTACTAGCTAGCTTACAACTAGTTGCATATGACTTTTGTATGTTTTAGTTCTGTGTTTCAAGAAATTGGACTGTGTTGAATTCACTAGTACAGAGAAGGTGTCTGAAGGACACAAATTAGTGAAGCTGTTTATTTCTTACCAAGCTTCCAGCTATGAAGGAAAGCGCCATTATGCACTGGATTGTGCTGGAGTAATTTACTCATATTCACGAATATGTGAATACCTTCAGCCTGTGTTTTGTTCCTGCCATTATCTGATTGCTTCAGCGTCTTTTTCTGGTTACATTTTTCTCAAGCTTTTCAACGGCAGATGTTTAAGGGTAGTTAGGTGCTTAATTGCTGTGGAAGATCTGTGAAATACCATTGTAATAGATATTAAATACAGTCTTTCTCAGTTTGGGATTTTTCAGCACTGACTTCTTCTGTGGAGAAAGGTGAACCATCTAGGTCAGATTGCTAGATATATTTAAACGCAAGACTTCAAGGAAAGACGCTGTGAAACTGAAGATGCAGAAGTTCTGTACCCCTCCCTCCTATGACACTCAGGATCAAAAGGAACCGTTTCAGCTTTCTTGCTCTTGCTTTTAGAAATGCAGCTGTAAAAAATTGATTTGCTTTTGTTATTTAACGGCTGTGCAAGATTTGTGATCATACAAGCATTGTACGTTTTTAGGAAAGAAAAGAACATTTTGGTTTTATATTCTGTCTTTTACGCTTGGAAATGGTGAGTTGTCCCTTACTGACATCTGCCTTTGATTATCACTCATCCCAATGCACAGACAACCTGTTGGAATCGTGCATTAATAGTACAGCATGTACAGAAAGATGTCACCAGGGTTTTCACAGATAATAAGCTTTTTAAAATATCTGTCTGATTTCAAATATAAACCTGAAAAGATATTAATGACCTTGCTCCTAACCTAGAATAAAGTGAGACATTCATTTGTTGCAAATTGGTACAGCTTCTTTGACTGTTTGGCACTAACCTGATTTACACATAAAAAGAGTCTGGCCCAGTGATGGTAAATGTATTTTCTGCACCATTTTAGCTGTTTGTTCTTGTTTCATCCCTAATCCTGTGTTTGGATGACATGAAAAAGAAATTCAGAAATATTGTACACATTACTTGGAGAAGATTTGTTTACCTTGACTTGCAGATTCCCTCCTCTCTCATGGGTGAATTGTAACTCCCACTGAATTTTAACTCCCACTAAAGTCTTTGAAAAGAAAGGCAGGATATCTTTAAGAATTTAGCTTGCAAATAAATGGGAGGGTTGCTTGCTGGCAAAGGAATAATAACATAGCTAATTCTGAAGAGGTGCATTCTGTTTTAATTCAAATACAGTATTGTCTACCCACATACCAAGAAGTTTTCAATAGTCTCTTGCTCACCATGTATCCACCCAGAAGTTTGAAGGCTGTGTATTTTGTGTAATAGGCAAGTACCAAGTGTCTTGTTCCACGCAGTGAGGATCCGTGCGTCTGTACCATTAACAAAGTCTATTTTATTACAGTGACAATGTTACTCTGCAGTTGTTACCATGAAAAGAGCTGAATCATGTTCCCTTGAACGTTTCCCTATATTTACAAGGCCTCCTACAATGCAGCTGACTAACACAACAGTGAACACTTAATAGTAAGGGCAGTGGCCTGGCCAGCAATAGGTGTTGCTGTGGGAACGGCCCAGAGGCAGCAAGTGCTTCTTTGGGACTGTGGAGTGAACTGCAGTTAGCAGGGAGTGAAGCCATTCCTTCTCTGTGTTGCAGTTTTGTTTTGCTGCCTCATTTTTTTGTTTGTTTTGGTGGGGGCAGGAGGAAGGGACTAAGAGGGATGGTTACTACTTTTTCAAAAATGACAAGAACAATTCTCACTTCTGGAGGAAGATGCGGGGAAAGACAGAAATATTTGGGAAGGTAAAGCAACAGCTGAGGCTGCTTGTGTATCGGTAATGCAAGTGCCATTTATTATTTTGTTTTTTCAACTGTGGCAAGGCCAAGAGTGGACAAAAATAGAACCATAGAATCATAGAATCATTAAGGTTGGAAAAGACCCTCCTCTTCTCTAAGATCATCGAGTCCAGCTGTCAACCCAACACCACCATGTCCACTAAACCATCTCCCTAAGCGCCTCATCTACTTGTCTTTTAAATACTTCCAGGGATGGTGTCTCAACCACTTCCCTGGGCAGCCTCTTCCAATGCTTGATAACTCCTTCGGTGAAGAAAGTTTTCCTAATATCCAATCTAAACCCCCCTGGTGCAACTTGAGGCCATTTCCTCTTGTCCCATCACTTGTTACTTGGGAGAAGAGACTGACACCCACCTCACTACAACCTCCTTGCAGGTAGTTGTAGAGCACGATAAGGTCTCCC
>NW_008794407.1:393404-396799 GCF_000699145.1 Aptenodytes forsteri | reverse complement strand
CTGCAGGACTTCTCTCTGGAACCTCATCACTGCCAGCCTGTATAACCAACAGCGGGTAGTAGTCGGAAGACCGTACCAAACCAGGGAGCTTCATAGTAATGTCTCTGACCTGGGCCCCAGGGAGGCAGCAGACTTCCCTGTACGGTGGGTCCAGTCGGCATATTGGGCCCTCTGTTCCCCTCAGAAGGGAATCGCCTACGACAATTACCCTCCTTTTTTTCTTAGCAGAGGCAGTCATAATGCGTGGGGCTGACTGCCTCACCCTAGGCGACCCCCTGGATGGACCTTCATCTACATCCTCATTTGCCTGGCCCTCAAGTTCCAGGGCCCCATATCTGTTGTGTAAGGGCAACCGGGAAGGTGAGGGAGGCCAGGCGGGGGTTCATGGACTAAATGTAATGGGCTCAAATGTACCAAGAAAGACCATTAGCTTTGACGTGGCAGAATGATCCAGGACCTCCACAATCAGATCCACCACAGATCCGTGGTCTCCAGCCTGAAGACTTTCCTACTTGGTGAAAAAGCAGGGATGTGATGAAGAAAGGGAGGTCAGCCGTTTCTGACCAGAGGTGGGTTCTCTCTCCTGCCATTTCTCTCCCCCACCGAGTGCCATGTGGCGACTGGTGCACCAGGGCTCTCTTCCAGGCAGCAGCAAGGCTGGCTGCTGCCAACAGGATTGGGACAGTCAGGGCTGGCGGTGCCCTCTGGGCCATAACACTCCCAGTCAGGTTCTGTCTCGCATACACTTTTAATTAGGAGTATAGTTCACTGATATAGATGGATTTTGTGAATCATCTATGTTGTTTCTGACATTACATAGGAATAAGGCAAGATTTTTCAAGCAGTGTAAATAACTTACATACTAACCACCCATAATTGCCCGTAATTTCATCTCCTTTCAGTATAACTTTAGTAATATTTAAATCTCTTTACCTTTGGAAGTAAGCTGTATTAGGTCCCTTGTCAGCTTATGGACAGAAATTACTTTTGGGTTCTTCTTTGCAAAGCTCTCCATCAGCGGGGTAAGTAATAACTAGGGTGGTCTCCAGCTAATGGCACTATATCATCACTATGAACTCCATGAACTTTTCCTAACAGTTAAATCCTTTTTTTGAGTGTTTTGGACTTCAGCTACGTATTTTCCCCCTTATTAACTGACTTATGCAAGTTGTAGACCACACATGGTGGAGGGATACATTTGTATGTAATGAAGGATGAAAAGAGCTATGTGAATTTTCTTTCTGCTAGCACACTAATTCTTGCCTCACTTAATTCTAAATTGTAAAGTTTAACAGTGAGAGAGATTAAACATGGAAACAAATGACCCAGCAACATAGCAGTTGTTTCCTTGTTTTCAGTCAAGGTATTTTTCTAAAATATTTGTTGGAACTAAATCAGAAATTAAGGATTTGATAATGAAATTAACAGATGAAGTTCTGTTCCCTGCAGGCTGCAGGAGGAGACTAGATTAATCTGGATCACAATGAGCACTTTGAGTGTTAAAGGCTGTCAATGAAATTGAAAATTAATTGTATGTATTGTCATGCCAGTAATTAGAAAGATTCAGAAGGTTTTGTTACATCTCCAGAATGTCTGGCAATTTACGCTTATAGGTCATAGGATATAATTTGTCATGCTCCCTGGATGCCAAAACAGATTTTAGTGGGAATACTGATTTTGTGTTTTGACATTTGTGTTGAAAGAGGGAAAGGGAAGAGGTCACTTGTTTGATTTTATTTATTTGCAGCCACCCAAACAGACTGATCAAACTTGCATGGTAACTTTCATTGCTGTCTCCGTATGACAAGACCCTGAGTTGGCCTAAGTTTTAGATGGGTCTGAGTAGACTCTTATCTTTAGACCAAAAGCCGTAAAATCAATTTGTATTTGAATATAAACTAAAAACCCCAAAGTTTTGCAAATAGGCTAACCAGAATGAATTGGAACAGGAATAAGACCGGTTCTTTTCTTTCAGGCTTGCTCTTAGTCAAGAACATCTGCTTTTTTTTTTTTTTTTTTGGATTGCAACAAACTCTAAAGTCTCCTCTAAGTCTCCAGATAGTTTCTTTTTTTTTCATCACCTTTATAATTTGGCTGTGTTTCTGCTGTCTGCTTCTCTCAGCAATCTCTGTTGCACTCCAGACACACAGCTTGCTGAACACTCATTCCTGGGCTCCCCGACCCTGCACTCAAGGAAGTATATTTTGTCTTTTGTGTGAACATGCTCAATTGCAAGAGAAGGTGCAGTCTCCTCAGGTGATCTGCACATTTCCACACTTTTAGCCACCACTTTGCTGCTTCTTCTGGTTAAACTGAGAGTGTTAGCAAGGAGTTCATATGTTTTTAATGGACTGATAGATGAATCACATACCCTGAATACCCCTTGACTTTGTACTGTAATTTAGCAACCTGCATTCTCTCTATAATAAAATATTTTTGCAGTTGACATATTTCAGATCGCAGTGCCTAAAAGTTAGGTTCCTAAACTCTATAATAAAATATTTTTGCAGTTGACATATTTCAGTGCCTAAAAGTTACGTTCCTAAAACCACCTTTAGCTTCCAAAATAAGGCGTAACATTGTTTAAGGCTTATTTTTTTGACAATGTTAGTAAATATTAGTCTTAACTTTATTTTCCTAAATAAATTGCATGTCCTGATATTACTTTTCACATAACCATTGGATTAAAACTCCAATTTCAATAAAATAAAAGCAAAAATAATAAACTCTCTTTCCCAATCTAGAAAGAAATAACAGAATATATTTTGGCCAAGTACATTTTTAGCACTCAGGTAAATTTTCAGGCAACTCACATTGCAGCTTTCATTATGTATGTATATGATTTTTTTCCCAAACTCACACATTCAAGACTAAGAAAAAAATGAAGTTTTTTGTCCTATAGTATTTTATTATTATAATACAGTGCTTTGGAAAGTTATGTGTTTATGACTGTGTTCTGTAACCAAAGCATAAGACTATTCCACCCATGTAGTAGTAGCATACTTCTTCTAAGTTAAGCAAATAGACTCAGACATAAATACACCAAGATATGGTGGGCACTCGTCTAGGGTAAAGGCCATAGCTCCAGCTGGGGGGTCTGTCCATCTACCCCAGCGGTGGCCAATGCCGCCATGCAGATGGAACTGCTGAAGGGAGAGGCTGCAGCGCAGACCTCAGGCTGCAGGAAGTGCCCAGACCTCTCTCCGGGCAGGGACACAGGCAGCAAACCTGCCTGCAAAAGGTGTGCCCAGGTGGAGGACCTCCTACAGCAGGTAGCTGAGCTGCAGGAGGTGGTGAGAAGGCTGTGTAACATCAAGGAGACAGAGAAGGAGCTAGATAGCTGGTTCCAAGCGCAGTCTGCAGCGGACCTGCAGCCCACAGCCAAACAGCCAATA
>NW_008794407.1:372440-389745 GCF_000699145.1 Aptenodytes forsteri | reverse complement strand
GATGTCCCATCCCTGGAAACATTCAAGGTCAGGTTGGACGGGGCTCTGAGCAACCTGATCTAGTTGAAGTTGTCCCTACCCATGGCAGGGGGGTTGGACTAGATGACCTTTAGAGGTCCCTTCCAACCCAAACTATTCTATGATTCTATGATAATGTAACCCATGGAGATGCATATGTATACATTTTCACCAAAGCCTAAACACTGAACTGTGGAAGGATTTGCTTGTGGTTTTGCCTATGGCAAAAACTACATGGTAGATGAGTGGGAATTTTAGGGTCCAGTCCTAGACCTGTATTTCCTATGTTCTTTAACTTCATCTACCTGATGTGAACTTCTGGGGTTTCCAGGTAGAAATAGAGGAGACAGAAAGCTCATGATTTCATAAAGTAAAATGTAAAGCGATGTCACCTTGTTGGAGGGAAAGGGGAATACTAGACTTACTTAAACATAGTTATGTTACACTTACATAGCTATTCTATGTATGTATGTACTAACTGTATCTTTGTGTAGTATGTTACTTTACTTACACAGTTAAACTTCATTAGGACTTCCAGTGAAACGCTCCTTCAAAAGTAGGTTATTGTCACCAAACATAAAACAACTAGCACTTTCGGAGAAGGGAAGGTATTTTTATGCCTGCTTTGCATTGGGTTCTATGGAACATATGGCTCTTAAACAAGGCAGGAAAAGTCACAGAGGGTGGATTAACAGCTATATACATCTACTTGTTTTTATAAAGAAATCAATGTGCATTTCAATGAATTTATGTTTAGGCAGACGGATGAGGGAATATTAAGTTAAAAATCAGTAGGGAAGCCATTAATACACAGACAATGGTAAAAATTGATTCAGCTTTCTGTCTGATAGCTCATCAAACACAGGATTTTGGAGTTAACAGCTAAACACTTGGTAGTGATTCTGATCAGGCATGTTCAAGAACAGTTATTCCTTTCTTATTCTAAATCAGTTTTTGAAATATTTCATAAGCCTGAGAGGCCATTCTTTGTCTAGTGAAACACATCAATCTTCTACATACTGTTAAGCTTTTTTACATTCTTACCCTGCAACAAAAATGAAGGTAGCTTGCACCTGCAGATGTGAATGTGGACACTTCATTAGATATACTAATGGTCCCATTTGCCAAGCATATTTCAATACAATTAAAATATGCTTCCAACAGAATGTGGGATAAATTAGTCATGAGCTAGTATGAGACACAGAGTAGGTTCAAACACAACACATCTTATATAGGAAACTAATTTCCACTTCCCCAGGGTTTGCTTTTCTCTCTTTAAAAAGCAAACCTTTCAGCCCTAAAGCCATAGGTCCTAGCTGTCTGCTGTTGCACAGAAACTTAGCATTTTTGGTTCATTAGATGCACCTAATCCTGTACACTGTGCTTAACTTGACCTGTGAGTGAACACTACAGTGGGTATCAGCATCATGGTGTTTCATCCATCCAAGAAGCAGTCTTGTGGTCCTCCTGCCTCCTCCATTTCCTTCTGTGGAAAGGCAGGAGAAAGGTCTCATCTCCATATGGACCTACCCAGGAATCCGAGCCCTCCAGGGTACTTACAGACAGAGGTACCCTTTCTGAAATTGTCTTATGAAACTGCAATCATCCCTTGGACTGTCCTCTGCAGCTCTCTTCTCATAAGACAATCTCTTTTTGTGGCATCATTTTACATGTACAGAACCTGCAAAACCTTTTTATGCCATGCCAAAAGCTTTGATATGGCTATTGTACATCTCTTGCCTGACACTTCCAATAGGGAAATTACCATTTAGAAACGTTTTTAGTACATTGATCAAATCAACCTGCGCTTTCAGATTAGTAGACATGATTCTTTATAACTTGTATGGGGATTGTATCCAGAGGTACCTGTCAGAATCTCATTTTCTTGGCCACTGTACAGACATACCATAAGAGACAATCTCTCTTAGAATGAGTGTGTGTAAAAAGTGAAAACACAGCATGGGTTGGCAAGAGTGAGGCAGCAGTAAAAACAAGCAAATTACTATGCCATTACTGAAGTCTCAACTTACTCTGCTTAGATGTTGTCAGCCTGCAGCACACTCTGTGCTTGCTGTGTGCTACCACACAGAGAAATGTGTGTGTACAAGTATCACTCCTATTCATAATGGGCATAAACACAAGATTTTGCAACCTTTTTCAGAACGATTAAAACTTTAGGTTTAGCATAAGCACAACAGGAAAATAAGAAGTTTAGCTTCTGCGGTGTGGGCAGGGTTTTTTGTGACTTGAAATAGTAAGAATAGTAAGAATAGTAAGAATTCTGTTTTACATTAGATTCCAATTTGGCTCTTTAAAGTGTTTAAACTGCTCTAAATTAATCTAAAAAATAAAGGCATCCACACCACTAGGGAAACCCTGTCAGAGGCACCAGATGCTAGACTTGTGCATATTCTTCAAAAACAACCAGTCTACTTCTAAAAACCACTTCTAAGATCTCCTCTTATGACCAAACTACTATTTTTTTTCCCCCAGGAGCTCCTTACAAGAAGCTTTTCTTCTTTCAAGTACAGTTTCCTCTTCACAGAGATTAAAAATGCACTATATTGATAACAAGTACAGGTCTTCTGACTATGTGTTGTTTAGGCAAGCCCAGGCCTGATCACTTCCTAGTCTCTTGTGTGGGTAGTGACCATGACTGAACAAGTTTGTGATCTCAGTCCAGTTACCAATGAAATGTATCCTCTTCACATGAAAAAAAAACCCAGTACTGTCACCTCTACAAGTAACTGCCTTAGAGAAGTAAAGCTCTCAATGAAATTGTGAGGTGGAACTTTCTCCTTCTGAGTGTTTTGATACCTTAGATCTGTCCTGTACCCCACAAAATATTTGTTATGAACAACCTTATTAAAGCATTTCAGTTGAAAACATAGTCAAGTGCCAGCTTGCAGTGTCTTTTGTCTATAAAAACTCTTCTTACATAGAAATACTCTTACTATTTATTTAATCAGATGAAACATTGTTCCTGTATAGCTTGTATTGTAGGTAAAACATCGACATATATGCTTAAGCACTGGAAAAAACTGCAACACAGTAAGATTTACAATGCCATCCCACAAACATCTGACTGATGTGAAATGGTTGCAGGCATTTGTCTTAAATCATGAAAAAGGCACAGCTGTAATACAATTAATGCGTAATCTTATCTTTGTAAGTCTATTAAATTGTAGTGTACCGGATAATCTCTATTGTTAATGATAATTCACCTTATTCCTAAGGCTAGCTATGCCGGCTTACTGATCAAACTATGCTTTCCATTCTGAGCAGTCTGAGAAAATGTGTTTTTCTGTTTCTCTTCTGTTCATGCTGAATTCATTTCTATAAATATATATATCATTAAATCACTACCTTTTTCAAAATCTTTTTATAAAACTTGAAGAGAGCACTTGAAGAGAGGTGTTCTAGGAGGCTCCTTTGGGTACTTATCAATCTAATCTTACGTTTGAAGATCTGTTTTCAAAATCCTGCTAGGATTCAGTATACCTTGGGTTTAATGATGTTTAAATTCATTTCAGTTCTGGCTTAGAAGCATCACTGCTTGCACTTGAAATTTGAGATTAATTTGGACCAAATATGATTAATATGAAATAAACTAAAACAAACAAACAAACAAAAAGGGCATCTTTTTGTTTTCCAGAAAAGCCCTCCCAAAATTTTTAGAAGCTTTCTCATTGCTTGTCTGACCCAAAAGTCCTAACCCTCACATATTTTCATATTAAAAAATGAGCATCAGATTGGCTTGTGTATCTCAGTTTGGATCCTAAAAGATTCTGTTATAAATCCCACCAGGACAAATGGGACATTTAAAAAGCAATATTAAAAGCTGAATAGCAGGAAAACAATAGTGGGGATTGAGACATTTTACAACAGAGGTATCTAGTTGTCTTTTGTGTTCTAATTGATAATTAACTATCTCTTATGTGGAGGAATAAAACCGCTCAACTTAAGAGCTGTTGGAATCCTGTTATGTACTCTGCATTTTAGTAAACAGTATTTTCATGCTAACCAAATAGAATCAAATGGCTTTATGGCAATTATTGTTCGTCTTTTTGAAACACTGTTGTGTAAGGAATCTCAAAGGAAAAAAATATAATATTTAATTCACATTGCTGAAAATTTACTGTTCTTTCTATTTTTCAGTTTTATAAAAAATGACATTTGCAATTTTTAACTCTGACTAGTAGTAGACCAGGCTATTTTTTAAATCAATAGATTAAGAAAAAAAAACCAAAAAAAACAACAAAAGAAAGCTAGGGTTATTATGCAATATCTTGATTTATATACATGGAACTCAAGATACATTTTAAAAAACACAGCCAAAAGTAAGAACTGATGCTCTTTACAGGTAATTTCATTGCAAGGTTCTTTTAACAGAAAGGGATTTTTAGCTCCTTAATTTAATAATTACAGCTGTTTTCTTTATGGAAACACAAAATTTTGGAAAAAGAAAGCAAATAAAATGAAATTTCATGATACTTTAAGGGACTTATTCCAAACATATAACCTTAACACCTTTTCAATTTATTTTTCTTTTTCTTTAGAAGTCAAAGCATATAAAGACTGCAGCAAAATTAATAGTTCACTACTGCAAGCTGCTAAACAACTTTGTTTACATTCATTTTAGTGAAGTTCAGCACTGTGTAGGCATCACTGTGAGCAGTGTGGATATATGGACTGAATGTTCAGGAGCTGCCCCTATGAGGTTTTCCCAGAGTTGAGATTAATTGCTTCTGATTAAGTGTTAACCATGTGAACTGTGACACTCTAGTCAGTAGGACTATTTGTTGCAAGATTAGTATGTGCATAGCACTTCGAGAGAGCTCTACACTGTTCTAGGGTCTACCAATATATCAGTAAAACAGTAGCCTCCTCTCTCCTGTAATATTAGTAATTTATTCTAGATAAGCAGCTTGCTATTACTGAAAATCCTAAATAAAGTCCATTGCTATGGTTTTTACTATTGCCTACTTTGTTCTTATGTATTTGTACATAACTAAGCATATTAGGTTTACTTTTTAAGGTTTCTTAGAAATGTTGCCTATAGCTTACTGACATATGCGTAGAGTCAGATACTGCTGTAAAGGAGCAGCAACAAAACACTTCCTGCTGGCATTCTGTAATAGAGTAATCAGAATGAACACCAAAGAAATACATTATTTTACTCTTGAACAGACTTGATGGGGAAATTGCACAACCTTTGATTTTTTTCCTCCCTTAAAACAAAGCAAATAAGGCTTCTTGAGTGTCTGTTGTGATGATGGTATTTAAGTTGATTTTGGAATATTGTTTGTTACATATGCTTGTATTTTCAGCTTTATAGCTTCTTCTGTCTGTAAAGAACTGGTCTCTGGAACTAAAGTTGGGACACATGGAGAAAAGGGTTTGTACATGTCAACTGAATTAAAAAGGCTTTGTCAGCTCCATAAAAAATGTCTAATGCATGAACTAAACTGCATTTAATTGGTTAATTTTGTGAGTGCTCTGAAGTGAAAGCACAATATCAGTCTTAAATGGTATTATTAAAATAGATGCTCTCTCTATTACATGATTTGTGAATATTTATAATAAGTTAACGTTTTCAAGCTTGACTCATAGTCATAAGCAAATTTATATCGTAACTATTTTAAGCATAACCAGAACTTCTCTTTTTTTTTCATAAGAGCAGACCGAATTACTGCATCTCTAATGCCACAGTTTAATTTCTTTTAAAAATACGAAACAGTAAAATTTGCTCTCTCTATTACATGATTTGTGAATATTTATAATAAGTTAACGTTTTCAAGCTTGACTCATAGTCATAAGCAAATTTATATCGTAACTATTTTAAGCATAACCAGAACTTCTCTTTTTTTTTCATAAGAGCAGACCGAATTACTGCATCTCTAATGCCACAGTTTAATTTCTTTTAAAAATACGAAACAGTAAAATTAATACCTTGAATTATTTTTTTTTAAATCACTGTATTATTTCAAGGAAAAATGATCCCTTCAGCTAGCTATGAAAAGAAGAATGTAATCATATTAGCATGTCATCACATGCTAATATTGTCAGCCTGATTCAAATCTACTCCCTCTGTAATGCCAATCCTGCTTTCCTAAGGAAGCTTAATTTAAAAGGCTGACCATTAGTTCTGTATTCTTACACCTTGGAAATCATATATTCTGTGATTTTTCTGCATGCAGTTAGCACTCTTCCTGTACCAGCAATAAAAATTAAATTTAGATTATATATATCCAAGTGGGTGTTAAAAAACAGCTTAGGAACCTGAGTACCTGTTGAAAAAGTGTACATTTTTCTTCAGTAAGTGGCACAAATGACACATTTTGAAATTTTTATGTAGCCATAGGTACTGAATAGTTTTTGTTATTCATATAAATACCCAAGCAAATTTTTAAACCTCTTAATCACCTGTTTTATTTTGTATTTCAGTTTATTTGATTATTTTTTGCCATGGCTTAATTGTACCTCTAGCTTTTGTATTATGGGAGAAGGTGTAGAAGCAATCATGATATGGAAAACAATACATGGCCAAATTCAAGTAAATCTGTATGAGGTAATATTCACCTTTATGTCTGAACTAACACTATTTCATCCTCCAAGGGAATACTGGTGACTGAAGGTAATCCTTTCATACTCAGTATCCTATGGTATGTTACACTTTTTTGTTTCAATGACTTGTTCTTTTTCTGTTTTACTCTTCTTTTTATTGATAATTGGTCACTCCTTTTATATAATTTGTGCAAGACCATGCAAAAATGTGACAGCAAACAGCAATGTAAAAATCTATCAGTAAATGAAAAAAGCTACCAAAAAGCAATCTGCAATTAAGAAGTTGGTTTGGGAAACAAACTTGAGAACAAGAATCCCCTTAAATTAGATTTCTAGGCTCACTCACATATTTTAGACCTACAGCACAGCAGAAAGATACCAGTAATGTGGGAAATCTGAGTTTTGGATCAGTTCCTAAGTTTTGTTTCTTGCGTATCTTGGAGGTCAAAGTACTCACTTTTTTAGGAAGGTACAAAACCATTGGAAATCAATGAAAAGACTTAGACTTCAATGAAGCTAAGTTCTGTAAAAGCGTCATGCTCATCACTTGGATTGTAGCGAGCTGTCATGCCAGCTGACTCTCACAGTCTCATTATCAGTACTTTGGCTCCATTTCCCCACACTGCTTCTTTTCTTGTTCTCTATTCACATAAGATATGTCTCCCACTGTAAAAAAGTAACTCACACTTTTTTTTTTTCATCCATTTAGTAATGCTGTAGACATTCCTAGCGTGAAACAAATAAGTAAATAGCGCAATCCTGGAGCAAAATCATAAAATGCCTTGCTCTTTTTTTCAGCTGCCCTGGATAGCTTGTTTCACAGATTGCCCCATATCACATTTCTGAAAAATATCAGAGAAGACTAAAGATGTTCAACACAAATGCAATTTCCATGGTAAAATTGTAAGGTTACAATGAAGCTGATTTATTCACTGGAAATTTCTGTATGTGCATCTTGAGCTCTTTTTCCTGTTTCCTTTACCCTTTGGTTTGCATGACATTGTAGATAGCTCGATGTATATATTCAAACAAATTTCTTCCTTCCAGAAATTGTTTGGTGTCTGTTCGCCCTTGTTGCTTATCCCCCCTTGATTTCAGTGATGTCATGAAACACCATCCGTTGCCATGGCAACGATCAGCGGTGTGTGGCGTGAGCTGTGATGATTACAGGTCTGCACTGCTCCACTGTTTTTTCCAGTTCACAGAGACATCTTTTGTTTCACAGTATATTCCAAGTTGTGTTATTAACACGCTTAACCAATTTTGTGCCTATATAAGTGCCTGTCACTGTAGAAAATACATTCCCCAAAGGGCTTCCCATACACCCTTTTGTGTATGTGCAGACACACACTACTCTAGCTAGCATTTACGCCTTTGAATGGCATTACCTTATATGTGTGGAGAAGGACATACAGAAGGGTTAATTTCTGGTGTGAAATAGCACTTAAGTCAATTCTTCTTCCTAGGCCTAGAGGCAAACAGGCCCAAGCAGAAAGAATGGGGCAAGTTGTGAGTAGTTATTAAATGAGGGGGAGAGTGCTGTGCAGGGGGCTTTCCCTTAACAAACACTGTCACAGAAATCCTCCTCTTTTTTTTTCTTTTCTTTCTAAGAACAAAGGTTGAGCTGTGATTTACAGCCCAAATCCATGTTCTGAAAAGAGAGAATTTCCTGACAACATGTCTTCCTGTGGAAGAACTCTGATTCGACTGTTGGAGACACACAGCCGCAGCTCAGCCTTTCTCACGTGGCACGTAGCAAACATTTCTTTTTAAGCTTATTTAGTTACAGTTTGCATCTGGAGGGAAGGTGGACAGAAAAGCTCATTCTGCTTAATTTTGGGGTCATTAATGCCTCCATAATGCCAAGATGTCGCTGTGAGGTCTCATGCAGAATTTATTAATGTGAAATAAGCTCAGCTAGCTTTTATCTGCACTTTTGCATTGGGTTAGCAAATTTTTTTGTCAAATTGTTCCCAAATGCTTGCCAAGCACAGTAAAAAAACATAAAGTTTTCTGCTTGCCAAGTATTTACCTAAATCTCCCTCTCCAAACTTTATGACTATGTTATTGTATGTAGTATCTTTTGGAAAGTTAGGGGGAAAAAAAAGATACAAATTTTCTATCCATTCCCTGTCCTCCATTAAGTGCATAACTGAATTTCCCTTTCCATCCCCAACCCACCCAAAATCCTCATGAAAACTATTGAAAAAACCTGCAGAGATGAGAAACAAGGCAAGTGGGAGGAAGTGTTCTGCTGCATGGTGCAGAGGTGCAGTACTCCTGTACCTTGGCAACACTGTCAGGGAAAGGGTCTGTGCATGACTTTGTACAAATCCTTCCTCTTTTCAGAGCCATGGGACTCTGAAATTATGTTTAGTTTAGCAAATCACGTGGTGCAAAAGAGTGGATGCATACAGCAAAAGAGTTGGTGTGCTCCTGGAGCACAACTTCCAATTTTTGTTGCAACCAAAATGTTGCAAAAAGTGAGAGTTTGCTCACTTGAGACCAAAGTACAGCAAATGGGGACAATGAGATTCATTTCAGAAATGTTTTTCTCATCTGAATTGAAATTTGAGCCTGAATTGAAAGCTGCCCAGGGATGTTACAACCCTTGTTGCTAGTGCCTTTCTTTAAAGGAAAGCTGTTTTGTTTGTCATCGTTTTTTAATTTAAAAAAAAAGTGTTATGTGCTTGCATTCTTTGGGTAACACTTGAACAGCCCTGAAGCATGCTTCATCATGTTTTGCTCCCATATTTAGATTACAGGCTACCTAGGGGACTTCAAATATTTCAGGGACTTTCTTTGTCCCCAAATAAATATATTTGAAAAATATAATAATATAATATATTTAATGCTGTATAAACATTCTTAGCATAGTATCTTAAAATACTAAGTGAAGAAAATACTTTGCATTCATTTGTTAATTCATCCTTTACTCTCAAAATGGGAGCCTTAGGGAAAGAAACCTGCCTTTTTTAAAAAGCAGGTGAGCCAAACAATTCCTGTGCATGTTCTTGCCCACTCCATAAACCTACAAGAAGTGGTCATAAATATGTGATGAAATCTGTTGATTAATTTGGACAGTTTGTGTTACTGTTTTAAAAATCAGTGACAAAAAGAAGGATTTATTGCTCCTCTGCTGGAATCAAAGATACTCTTTGGTAAACAGTCATCTTTCTATATCTCTCTGAGAAAACAGTTTACGTTGAGTTCACTGTACAATTTAAATTATGTAATGGACTTTATATATATAAAAATTATTCCTGGTTTTACCACTGGCTCTCATTTTCTTCTCCCGTCTTTTGTTCCTGGACAGTACGGAGCTGAACTGCTATGAGAATTAGAAGTTTAGAAATAACTTTTTAATGTCCAAAGGACATGAACTTTTCAAGCACTGAGTTTCTTTTTCTTTGGTAAGGAAGGTGAACTGGCTTGTTTATTTCCACTAACTCCTTATGCTCCTAGGCATGGACAAATGTTGTCTGCTCCTGGACTGCAGGTGAAGGCTGCTTTCTGTCATTTATTTCCATCTTCTCTATCTGCTGCTTTTCTAAGGCTAGAAATAGAAAAGGAAGAATAAAGAACATCCTTACATATCCTATGGTAAACTGTCCTCTTTCTTCTAAATATCTGTTCTTCCTGAGTCTCAACAGTATATCAGTGAATCGTGTGCTTGCATATATAGAGAACAACAGTATTTGTGCATGAGTGTTAGTCATGAATTCATTTGGGATTTTGACATAAAATTGTTACTAGTCATGTATCTAAGAATGTTGATGCCCTAACACGTCAATTAATTATACAATAGAATGAAATCATAGAACCATCACTGATTATTTCCCTGTCTAAATGTTTGGCATTTAATCAATGAAATGAGACTATACCAAAACCCAGATACAGATGTAAATTAGCCTGGTTCTTTCCACTGAATACACATCTTTGGGCTGTGCTTCTCCTTGTCATTTCCAGCATGTGTCCTGTGGAAACAAAGCAGTTAGTGTTACTTACTTAATTAGTTAGTTAGTTAAACCTTTGCAGGCCTCACTAGTTGATAAACATTTGCAGCTAATGGTCTGTCAGCCTGCACAATTTAACTAACAAAGGAGTGGATCATTCATAAAAGGATGCACTGTCTGGAGCCTCAGTATCTGAAGGATTTCAGTTGCTGCTGTTATTTACCATATGCTGTGTATCTGACACAGTTTTGGTGAAGAACGGGTTGCATAACCTAAAGGTACCCAAGCCCTGTAACTGCCCCACGCGGGCAGAGCTGGCATTGGCAGGCTGTCTGCTGCCCTGTGCTCTCTCCCACAGCTACAAGAATAAACTACTTCTGTTCTGACCGTATCTCAGTTGCAACTCCAGTTATTTCTGCAACAGACCCTTGCCACTAAGGAACCAAAAATGTCTGTTCAAAATACTAACTGTCTGAGTACAGGCTGATAGTAAGTTGAACTATTAGGAAGGGGTAGCTTCCAAACACTGGGTAATGTATCTGTACTCAGGCCACTGATGTGAGGATCGGGTAAATACCTGATGACGTTCATGCACCTGTACTGATGCAAGTGCTCACAGGAGAGCAGAAAAGGCATTATGCCTGTGTTCTTTTTCTTCATTCTCTTATTTCAAGCAACTGATCATCCACTGGGAAATTTTCCATGTGTGTTGTGGCTGCAATTAGCTGGAGTTCTAAGTGAGGAGCAAATTACTGTAGCCTACTAGCATAATTAATATACATACAATACTAAATATTTTGCATTTTAACAGGCATTTTGTCAAATAGGATAAATGAACCAATACATATCTTTTGTTAAAATCACGGCTGTCTCAGTAATAGTTGTGGTAGGACAGTTTTGCTGTTTGTATTCTGGTTAAGAAAGAATACTGCTCTCTCTTCCCATGGAGCAATATATTATGTAAATATCGCAGTGCTCGTAGCCCCTACTAAATTCACTTAAGATTTGCTGAAGGTCTGCTGGCCTATATCGTAGCAACATTGAAGTATCTAAGCATTATTACTATACTAGCTCCTTGCTTTTGAGAAGGGGAGATACTGTGCCGATGGTTTAAAAGATTTTTCTTTCCATGTCAGAGCTAGCTGAATCCACAGGAGAGAAAGACTTGAAATGTTATCATCTGTTCCTCTAATAATGATGCTTTATCTCTTTCAAATGAGGAAAAATGTTTAATGCAAATGGCTGTCTGCATGAAAGATACTATAATATGGCACACTTGGGATTTCCTCAGAGACCTGTATACTATAACTGGGTGCCTCAGGTGATGTTAACTTTTTGACTAAAGTATTGTAATTTTTTCCTGAAGAACAAAGGCTATTGTTTCAGCAGATTTGTATATTTCACTGTTTTTTTAATATTTAATTTGTCAAGTTAATTGTTGTAACCAAAAATTTCTGCATTGATTTTTTGGTTTGTATTTTGTATTTTCTTCTTTCTAGATTTTTTGTTCTGTTTACAAAACCTGTCTGTCTTTCTCTCATATAACTCGAGTAACTGATAGCTGCTAATAAACATTCCCCTTACAAAGAAGTAAAGAAATAGCCTCTAATCTTGGCTAAAATGACAGAGGGAAAATAAATAAAAATACTTATAAATTTCTACTTTCAGATATTTTGCCTTTTGCTTTTATTTCCTAGAACTTCATCAAGGTAGTACTCCACAGTTACAGAAGTAGTATATCCTGAAGACACACAGCAAACACATCTCATGCAAAATTGCAATTATGATGCATCGTAAATCAATCTGATTGCAGAAGCAGGATCTTCTATCTATACTTTGACTTCAGGGTCCCTTTCAACTTGTTACTTCTCACATTAGTCAGAGTAATTCCAGTGAGTCTATCAAAAAATAGAGCCATACTACAGGTTACACCAATAACCAGATAGTAAGCAGTTCTAGCTGTCTCCCCTTCTTTTGAAATCTGTTCAGTAATTTCCTCTCTGCTGTGAAAGCATCAAGAAAAATAATCCTTTTTTTTCTTAATTATAATCTCATGCAGCAAGGAACTACAGGTTTTTTATCTGTAGAATGCGTATTCTTATTTTTAATACTTTATGTGGGTTTTCCACCACCAGATATTAAGCAGGCTTAGATCTTAATGCAAACAGAACTTAAGATGTAGGTTAGAAATTAGACCATTTTCCTGTGTCTAAGAAAAGAGGCAATCAGCTTTATGGGGTAAGGCAGAAACGTGAATCTAAGTAACTATGATATTTCCACCAGCTGGAATTTGCAAGTATTTTTTCCTTCTCATTATTATCAAGACAAACATAAAAACCCAGACAAACAAACCCCCCCAAAAAAACCCCAAAAAACAATCAATTAAAAATCATGTTGACTGAAAATTTTTTTCTGGAATGATTTTATATGGATATTTAAAATTTGGTGATATAAAGCCTTTATTTAAGAAAAATAATTAATTTAAAAATAGTTAAATACTATGTTTTGAGTTAAACGTGCATGAAAGAAAATATTTCACTGAGCTGATCTGGAACACACCATCTCAAGTTAGTTCAGTATAATTTGATTCTACTGTTTTATCTCAATTCTTTCTACATGGAATGTATAAGCATTCAGATGAATGCTATGCACGGGTCCTCATGCTGTGTTATGAACATATGACCTAGCTTTGAGGGACAGTTAGGAGTGCTGGGTTCTTGAAATCCATGCTAGGACAGAAAAATGAAGTTTATTTAAAGAATTTTGTGCCAGTTCGGAAAACTGTTTGTTCACAAACATTTTGTTTTAATATTGAAAATATTGGAATATTTGGTTTATATGGAAAAGATCTTTTTGCACACCTTTTTAGAGGCATATTCCTAAAATACATATTAAAAGTTTAACTTTTCCTCCCTGATTCTCGTCATAATAACAATTTACACTTTTGTTCAATATTACTTATTTCCAGTCCAGTTAGAACTATCTGTGATGCAAAAATAAGACAGGATTTATTATTTCCTTGTCCTAACAGTAGAGTACCCCAGGGAAGACAAAGCTTCTATTTATCTAAGCAGAAGAGTTGAACGTGGTTGATATCTTTTTCAGCTCTACATTTTTGTTACAATACTAAAAATCTCTCTTTAGTGACTATCACTTTGAACCAAAATTGACTATATGTGGTAGAATCAATCCCATTAAAGCACTCACAGCAAAGCAAAACAAAAACTGTTTCAGCCTTATTTGGCATAATTTGCCATTAACAAATAGAACAACTCAGTGTAAGAGAGAGAGTACATATGGCCAAGAAATGGTACAATGGAAGAGCTTTCTGCTTTTGATATGTGACAATCTCTACTAGCTTCTTTTTTAGGATGGACTCTAAATTTAAAAATAATTGTAAACGAATTTAAAAAGTGAGTTTAGAAGCCTAGTTATAATAATTTAGAAGACGAAGAGGAGTAATAGATAATTCCACAATTAAGCAAAAGTAAACAGATAAAAGTCTGGGCTGTAAAGGTGTCCAGGCATTTACATTCTAGCATTCTGTAAACTCAGAATGATAAAACATTAGATGTTTTTAAAGTCTTTTAGAAAGGAATAAAGAGGATCAGAATTTGAGTTTCAGGAGAAAAAAAAAGCCCAACCTTTTAATATGTTTGAGGACTTATTATAATTACATTTTTAATCCACAAGCTAAACATACTTTGTTGTATTTGTTACCTTTATTAGGACTTGACAAATGGCCGCAAAAATGATCAGGGGGCTGGAATGCCTCTCCTACGAAGAAAGGCTGAGACAGTTGGGGTTCTTCAGTCGGGAGAAGAGAAGTCTCTGGGGACACCTTATTGTGGCCTTTCAATATATAAATGGGGCTTAAAAGAAAGAAGTAGAGACACTTTTTACCAGGGCCTGTAGTGACAGGACAAGGGGCAGTGGTTTTAAACTGAAAGAGTGTAGATTTAGACTGGACATGAGGATGAAATTCTTTACGATGAGGGTGGTAAGACACTGGAACAGGTTGTGGATGCCTCACCCCTGGAAATGTTCAAGGTCAGGTTGGACGGGGCTTTGAGCAACCTGATCTTACAGAAGATGACCCTGCCCATGGCAGAGGGGTTGGACTAGATGATCTTTAAAGGTCCCTTCCAACCCAAACCATTCTATGATTTTCTGATTTTATGACTGATTTTTTTCCAGTGAAGCTTGAAAATAAGAGACAGAGAAATTCCAATAAATGCGAACTTTCTTGAGCTCCTTTTGAACATTCCAGCTGTTATAGATAAAGAATGGATTCACCAAAATCCACTCACTGGAATCCAGTGAATGACTACTGGAAGACACAGGATTCTTTGGTTTCAACTTTTTGGTTGTTTGGTTGAGTTTTTTTAAAGGGACCCCCATTTAGCCTCTTATACCTTCCATTTTTGCATGCACAGGCTTCTATATAATTGTATTATACTACACCCTGAGTAATCTGAGTAAATAGAAGTGTTCTGGTTTTTCTGAAAACATTTTGTTCTTCAATTTGATTGAGAAAGAAAAGCAAATTAAGGGTGAGCAGTTGGTGTCTGGACCAGCTGTATTTCACTCAGATTAAAATAAACTAGAACTGGGGTTCAGATTTTGTACTGGGTTTATATGGCAAGGTTTCAGTGGAGAGGGGGTGGGGTGCAGGGATGGCTTCTGTGAGAAGAGACCAGTGGCTGCCCCCATGTCAGAAACAGCCAAGTCCAGCTGGCTCCAAAACAGACCCACCAGGCCAAAAGCTGAGCCCATGAGCAAATCTGGTGGAGCCTCTGTGATAACATATTTTTAAAAGGATAAAAAATGCTGCACAGCAGCTGGAAGAGAGAGGAATGAGAAAAATGTGAGAGAAACAGCCCTGCAGACGCCAAGGTGAGAGAAGGAGGAGGGAAAGGAGGTGCTCCAAGCACCCAAGCAGAGATTCCCCTGCAGCTCCTGGAGAGACCATGGTGGAGCAGGTATTTCCCTGCAGCTCATAGAGAGACCACGTCGAAGAAGATACCACGCTGCCTCCAGTGGAGGTACCATGCTGGAGCCGGTGGATATGCCCTGAAGGAAACTGCAGCCCATGGACAGCCCATGCAGGAGCAGGCTCCTGGCAGGAACTGCAGCAGTCTTTTCTTGAAGACTGCACCCCCATGGAAAGGACCCATACTGGAGCAGTTCATGAAGAAGTGCAGCCCGTAGGAAGGACCCACATTGGAGAAGTTCATGAAGGACTGTATCCCATGGGAGGGACCCCATTTTTTGCAGCCCATGGACAGCCCATGCAGGAGCAGGCTCCTGGCAGGAACTGCAGCCCGTGGGGGACCCATGCTGCAGCAGTCTTTTCTTGAAGGACTGCACCCCATGGAAAGGACCCATACTGGAGCAGTTCATGAAGAAGTGCAGCCCGTAGGAAGGACCCACATTGGAGAAGTTCATGAAGGACTGTATCCCATGGGAGGGACCCCATGCTGGAGCAGGGAAACCACCTCAGGGAGGGGGAGAAGGGGGTAGAAGAGTCAGGACTGGAGCTGAGCTTGGGAAGATGGGTTTGGGGGGAAGGGGTTTTTAGTTTTGTTTTTGTTTCTAACTATCCTACTCTAGGTTTAATTGGCAATAAATTAATCTTCCCCAAGTCCAGTCTGTTTTGCCCATGACAGTAACTGGTGAGTGATCTCTCTGTCCTTATCTTAACCCATGAGCTTTTTCATTTGTTTTCTCTCCCCGTCCTGCTGAGGAGGGGGTTGAGAGAGCAGCTTGGTGGGCATCTGGCAGACAGCCAAGGTTAACCCATCACAGATTTACACAAGAGAAGAGAGGTGAATAATTATTGCATAGCTAAAGTGTGGGTCTGGCTTGTATTTCGTATTTGCTGTGTTTGTATTGGTACTTCTTTCTGAAGATCTAGTTATGCTGGAAAAGGGTTATGTTGCATCTTTTCAGTCTTTTACAAGACTGTTTTAGAATAATGTTTATTTTAGTATTGGTTTGTTTCATTCACAAATCCTTACTCTTTTCATTAAAACTTCATAAATTATTTTCATTAGTTAAAGGTTTGTAAGCTTCAATAATGCAGTAGGTATGACAGAAGAAGCCCCTTCTTAAGAGATGAAAAATTAATCTCCTGATCACGGGACTGAAATATTGCAAATTCTTGTAGAGTTTATGTTCTGGGTTTCAGTCTTCCACATTTTTCTTTTAGTACTCTCCATTCCCACCCAGGCATTAATATGTTTGGTAATCATTATTATTTCCATCTTACCTAAGAAGATTTGAAACTTTGGTTCTGCAACAGCTCAGACTCCCACATCCAGCTATTCTCTGCTGAAAAATTGGTTCTGCTGCCTCATACCTGCCTCAGTCCTTTCCTGGGTTTCATTCCACATCTCCTCCACAATCCCAGCGTGATACCTTCTGCCTCTCCTGACCTTTTTCCTCTCCTACTAATATTCTCCACTCACTTCTGGAGGGACCAGAAGGACAGAGAAGCAATGTCTCCCCTTCCCCCAAGCATCTGCACTGCAGGGAGAGCAGGGGAAGCATCTCTCTGGGGTAGAAGTAAATGGAGAGAATGGGAGAGCTGCTGGGCTCATTACAGTCCCCTTTTCTCAGCTTGTAAGAGCAGCACTAGGCTGCTAAGCTGTGTTGTGGTTTAACCCGGCAGGCAGCTAAACACCACACAGCCAACACCACACAGCCGTTTGGTCATTTCCCCCACCCCCAGTGGGATGGGGGAGAGAATCGGAAAAAAAGAA
>NW_008794407.1:363337-372357 GCF_000699145.1 Aptenodytes forsteri | reverse complement strand
TGCTGACTGATGCCCAGCCAGTCCCTGAGCAGCAGTCACCCCTCCCCCAGCTAACCCCCCCAGTTTATATACTGAGCATGACGTCACATGGTATGGAATGTCCCTTTGGCCAGTTTGGGTCAGCTGTCCTGGCTGTGCCCCCTCCCAGCTTCTTGTGCACCTCCAGCCTTCTCAGTCGGTAGAGCATGGGAAGCTGAAAAGTCCTTGACTAGTGTAAGCACTGCTTAGCAACAACTAAAACATCGGTGTGTTACCAACATTGTTCTCATCCTAAATCCAAAACCCAGCACTGTACCAGCTACCAGGAAGAAAATTAACTCTATCTCAGCCAAAACCAGGACAGCTGGAGTTCGTTCTGCTTGCCAAATGGCTCTAATCAGATGCCTGCACCTTGAGAGGCAGTAAAGTGGGACTGAAAGTTAACCTAAGGATTTGCCTTCCTCCTTCCTAGTAATTATTGATGATTTACTCACAGTTCCCACAGAAGTGAAGATTTTCTTTTCAAAGTTTCTTCACATGAACAGAAGGTAACTTACATTAGACATAAGGAAAAACTGCATAGTCTTTGTAGGTGATAAATCCTTTCGGGGATGTTTTCTCCTGAGAGAGTGGTGTTTAAAACAAATACCAGTTGCCTATTAAGATACCAAAACACAGCAAGTAAATAGAACATTCTTTTTAATATTTGGTGCTGATGGCACCACTGTTGTCAATCTATGTTTAAACACTCAGTCACATTACATGAAGTGATCATTAAGTCAGATAAGCAAAAGTTGTCCTGTACTGAAATACTGGACTGTTAGCTGTTTGTCTCTATTTTTACACTCTTAACTGGTGCCCACTACAATAGATAAGATTATGGAAGGGTTGGGGCATAGGCCAGCTCTGCTACAGCAATTTCTATTCCTGCTTACGTCCTGCCTTTTGCTATCAAAAGATAGAAGCTGTAAATGCAGTAGCTGAAGGCCAGATCTTGGGGACACATATTTGAAATTTAATAGCAGTAATGAGGTTGATATACTGAAGGACTTTGGGATGTTTGGAAAGCAATAATAAAGGACAAGTGAATTCAGAAAGCCAACTATTAAAATTCTTTCATAAGGAAACAAAATTTAAGTTAGAGGAGCCATTTTTAATAAAAATATTGCTTGCAGGAAGAAAATTGTATGAACTAATGGAAGCTCAGTATGAACTTAATCCTTAGACTGAAAGGGTGGAAAATATAAGAACTTGTGGCTTGTCCTGTTTGAAGAGACAGTTAATGTGGCCATTCTGGAGACATATCCACAACATGCCAATCATTGGTTATCTGTCAGAAGAAAGAATAACTCCTCCTTCTTCTTAAAAAAAGAAGGGGAAAAAAAAGGAAAAATTATATTTTTCTATTGTGTGTTAGTGTTGCACTATCTCTAAGGATTTCAAGGTTATTCTGAGAAAACTCAAGCTCCCAGGACTTTAAGGACTCAGACTGGCAAAGCTGATTCAGGATTTGTGAAGAAAAGTATGACAGAAGTCATAAAATTAATTAAAAAATGAATAAATATTACAACCACAGGCAATGACTTGTCTTTTTGAGACCAGACAGGAATTATTTCTCTCCCTTGATGCATAACTTGATTTTTGTATTTTTATCTCTTGATTTGGAAGTACTAAAAATGTGATATGAAATTGGGCAGTTAGGTGATGACCTAGGACCCTAGAGAAATGAATATCTCTCAAGTATTTTTTTAATGTTTCTTGCTAAAACTGTTGGGGTCCCATCAATTCTACTGCATATTACCTTCCTACATGGGTATTGGTGGGCACCAGAAGAGACTTCTTCTGATTCCTATGATATCAAATCATCCTAGACCATAGGGCTTTTTCAGATTCATGGGGAAAGCATGCTGCGGAGTGGGGCAGCACACATGTAAGTTTACTTAACATATGCCTGTGTGACAAATGGCTTCATATTAACCAGTAATCTTGAAAATCACCCTTAAATCAAGTGAGCTAATATAAAATATAAGTGAAGGTATTAATTTACCACATCCAAGATAATAATCAAATTTAGAAATATACATTAAGATAAAAGTGAGGCAATTAAAAAAAAAAAAAACTTGTTATTCACTTTAAGCCAAAATTATGTTTAGAATGTCTTTTTCTTGATTCATGGGGATTTTCTTTTCCCAAATGCCTGGCACTGCAGGCTGTACACCTCAGATAATAGCATTCATTGCTGAAGCATGCTGGTTTTACAAACTATTTCTGACTTCTTCTCAGGGTCATCCAGAGATTCTACTCAAATTTGGTATTTCACCATGAAAACATACTCCAACCACCAGTAAAACCCTTCACTGTCTTCCTCTGCTGACAGAGACTACAGTTTCATATCATGTTTCTTTCAGCAGCACACTGCCCAACTCCTATAATCTTCTCCAGCCACTTATTCCCACGCATGTGGCACCATCTCCAACTTTTCCTGGCTCTTGGTGGTTGAGGCTGGACACAACAGATGCCATCCCCTTTGAGAGATGGTAGATCTGGAGTGGTGAAGTTTGCAAAGGTAATTTTCAATGTTTGCTGTAGCGTGGGAAGCAATGATTCCCTACAATTTTGATGGTGTGATTTTATGATGTAGCTGCCATTTTATGAATCCCAATTAAAGATCAGGAGGGTATTTTTGGCCTAGGTCAGACTGACAGGATGACCAGAAAGGATTTTGTTCATCACTGTAGCAAGTAGTTTGCTTTTCAGCATTGTCTGACAGCCTTTACTAAAACTGTCCTCAGCCGTGACCTCTTGTTCCTAGATTTGTGTCTCCTTCATATTCTTAGAACCGTAAGGATGGATACAACTGAATTTTTTTTTGTGCTTTTTCTGTTGCAAAAAATGAAACTGCAGCCTAATTTAGCAAGTCAAAAGAATGTAGGATATTGATGAGGATCGTGATCTGTACTTTTCTCTTCTTGTGGCCAGTATGGTTGTGGATTATGACCTATTGTTATAGTTCTTAAAAGTGTTTTAAGGTAATAAGTAGCCTTTGGTAGACTATGTTGTACGCAGCTGGCTTTATGTCTGTTCCCATGAACTAAACTTCTACACCATTGTTGCTTGCAACAATTGAGAGTGGATTTGACAACCCAGGAGTTTCATTCCATTTCTAAAGTTGAATGAATGTAACTGAGGTTTGTAGGTGCCAGTCTTCCCAGGACAGATGGACAACATCTGTAATTTACACTAGGGGCTGGTTTGAGTCTGGAGTGCGAGGTATCATTTTTGTTGATAGTTAATATTTGCCTAGGCATTATAGACTGAAGGTTTATACTGTGTACTTATACTATCACTTTGAAAGGACATATTTGGAAATAGTGTTTGGGAAGTCTGCTGAGTATGGAGTAAATATAAATAAATGAGGAGAGGACAAGATTCAGATTGCTTTAATTTGGACCATGTATTTGTTTTGGAAAAATGTGAGGGGGTTATATGTGCGATAAATTGTTTTATTTTACATATTATATCTTGCAGTTATAAAGGATCATATATTCATAGCTACTTAGCTTTTCACTAACAAAGAGATTATATGAAGGTCTCTGAACACTGAAGAAAAGCATTAAAAATGACAGGCAACTGTGCAGTATGACCTATCAGGATAATATTGCAGTGTAATATTGCAGTGATAAATATTAACTCATTGCCTCAGGACTATGAAGTGTTCCGATTTATTTCAGCACAAGGGCTTTGCACTTATTTAATCATTTACATCTATGCACGTTGGTTTGAACAACAGCAAATTACAACCATAACGTCTAACTGCTCCTTTATGTTGAATTTATAGTTGCGCAACACCTGCAATAAAGCTGGAAAGAAAATGAGACTGAGGCAGAGGAAGAGGAACCATACGTGGAAGGGTGTGGTACAGGGAAAGGGGTGGATGCTGATGCCAGGACATATGGCTGGATAAGGAGACAGGAAGAGAGAGCTTACATTTGCTGTATAAGGAGAGAAGAGACATGAATTTGGCCTAGGTTTTGTTTAACAATAAGTCCACATGTGAAAATGTGTTATTAAGAAACAACATGAAGTATATGCAAAGAGGTGCAGCTGAACTGAACAGACTATTCCAAGACTCCTGTTTCTTGATTTTTCAGTTCTGTCCTTTGCTACCTCAGACACACCCAAAAATCTGTAGAAAAGGAATATGTGTCATTTCTTTTTAGCATGGTAGCAGTGCCAATAACATGCTGAGGAAGTCAAAGAGACAATGAGAACAGGAAGCACAGTATCAGTAGAGGATTTAACTTACCTTGCTACAGATTGGAGAAAGGTGGCACTGAAGCATGATGCTAAGGCTGAAGTTTTAGATACACATCATGACTCCTTCATGAAGTTAACAAAAAGAGAAATCCAGCATAGCTGTACACAGTTTTCAAAAGGGGAACCACAAGAAAATGAGGAAACTAACAGGAGCAGTCAAACAAGAAAAATATTTGAAAACAACATGGAAACCATATTGGAGGCATAGAGCAAAAGCATACCACCTGTCAATAAAGACTTGAGAAATGACAAAGAGAAATAGCTAAACAGCAATGTAAAGGAAGCTAATAAATTAAGAAGGCATTTTTCAGAAAAACTTAATTTGTGTCCAAGAAAATATCATAAACTCCAACAGGCACAGTGTAAAAGCACAGCAAGATGGATCACAAAAACATCTGAAGAACAACTTGGAAAGCTTCAAAAACTGATAATACACATCTTTTCATATACAACAGAAGGAGGAAGGTTTCCAGAGAATCTGCAGAGATAATAGAACAACTGAAATATAAAAAGAATGTCCTAAGTAGACAAAGGTTATAACATTGATTTTTTTTTTTTCTTTTTTTTTCCATCTGTGTTAACTATGGAGGAATTTGAAGTGCAGAAGCAGGGACCTTTCATTTCAGAGTATGTGTTAGAGGCTTTGTCTAAAATTGAAGTATTGGCAGAAAAGGTTATAGATCAAGGAGGTGATGTGAGCAATAACAAATCACCAGGAACAGATGGCTTCTGCCCCAGAGTTCTGAGGGAACTCGAGTGTGAAATAGCCAAACTACAAACTGTGGTGTGTAGAAAACTGACTCAGTGTCAGAGGACTGGAAAGTGCTTAAAACAATGCCAATTTTTAAAAAAGGGCTCCAGGGGAACTACGGATGAATAAGGACTGGAATTAAGGGACATATGGATAAATGCGAGATGTCACAAACCTACTGGAGTTCTTTGAAAAGATTAACATGCATTTAGATAGAGATCTGACTACCATTCCTTTGGATTTGCAGAGTGCTTTCACTCATATACCTCACCAAAGGTTTTTAAGAAAACTAAGCAGGGAAAGTACTTTTAAGGATAAAGGCTAATCAAAAAATAGGAAACAGAAGACAGGAGTAAATGAACAACCATCCTTGCAGCGGAAGGCAGTTCACTGCAGAAGCTCCATAGATATCTATGCTGGGTTCTTAGGTGCTCAACGTACTCACATGCATTCTGGAAAAGGGAGGTGAATACTGAAATGGCAGAAGTTGCTGATTCTGTTCAGCTATTCAGGGTAGTAAAGATGATGTCCAGCTGTGAAAAACTGCAGAAAGTGAATGACTAGGAGCTGAACTGACAGCTGAAAGGCAGTGTAGGCAACTGTAAGTTAAGTCAAAATCCCTGCCTGAACTACTTTCCTTCTAAGATCCAAATCCTATACTGCAGCAGGAAGAATGCAGCATAGGTTAGAAAATCGCCTCCCTGATCCTCCACCACCCAGATTCTCAAACTTCATACTCCATATGTGTACTATAGCTATCTTGAAACAGCTGTAAAATAAATGTACGGGACCTGGTCCCTATTCACATGGTAGAAAAAGAACAAACCTTAAAGGAGGAACAAGCACATAAACCAAAGCCTGCCTGTGAAAACATTTGGGTGATTTGGTCTTTTCCTCCCAGTCCTTCACTCATGGCAGTTGCAAACATGACTCACTTTATTGTGTTAGGATCCAACCATGATCAGTATATTTTTATGATGGTCAAAATGCAAATTTCTGAAAGATTTTTCCTTTTTTTTTCTTCTTCTTCTTTACATCTAAAGTGGATAGTAAAATGACAGACAGGGCTAAATTACTTGCTTTTCATATATGGAAGCTCTTAACTGCTGTGTGGTGTGGTTAAAAGCAGAGAGAATACACTGTCAAATTACTTTGCTTTACTGATTGAAACCCAAACTCTGTGAAAAGGTTGCAGAAGCAAAATGCCATGGGGGAGAGGGGAACAGGAATGACCGTCAGGTATAAAATTAGGGTGGGAGCATTATGCATTGACTGTGCAATTTCTGAAATAAATTACTTTATGGATAACTTTCCATACCTATTTTTGAAGCAACATGGAAACTGATGATGTAAGACATTGATACCAAATGCACTGCTCAGGTGAAAAAATTACACCAGCCTGAGAATTTTATTTTAGCTACCATGCATTTATTCAAAGCCACTACAGTGTAAAATATTCACCTGTGTTCCAACATGATCTTTTTCCTTCTTAAGTTTAAAGTGAAAGAGCGTACTTAGATACAATTGTATCAGTAAAGAGAGTTAAAAATACAGTCCTTGGTCAAAACTGCTTTCACCTATGTTTTTGTTCTGTGCTATTATTAAGCTTCATAAGCTCCACAGTTAGGTGTCTGTTCTGAAATTGGATGATCTTTTTCTTGGCTATTGGCAAAAGACAGCATGAATGGAAATATCAGTCAAAGTAGACCATTATGTGCGTGTGCATGAGGAGATGTGTGTGTGGCTATAGAAAGTATTTAATACATGCCAAGCACATCCTAATTTCCACTTTTGATCGCATTTTATCAGAATTAATAGTCCATTTAGTATGACAAAATTCAGTGGTTGATACAACAGAACAGTTTTCAAGACAGTGGACTCTTGGTATGAGTAAACCTTATTTCTTAAACATTAATTTCAGCCGAGTTTTTTGGTGGACTGCTTGATTCAATATGCAGTTTAAAGACTTTTTTTTGGGCAATGAAGAAGGTCAGTCATGTTAAGTTGCCCAATTTTCATTACTCTCTTAAAATTATTTTGATGGAAACTAATGGTGAAAATAAATCTCTGTCCTAATGCTCCTACTTGTTTATGGTATAAGTGCAGGATTAAACTCAATTGGATTATCAGGAGCTATTAACTGTGGAGAAAATATTCTGAATATTATGACCTTTTATATTTCTCCATTTTTATAGTTCATTAGTTGTAGGACTCAAAAGACATGTTACTTCAACAGATATATCTGCATTGCTGTAACGTGTGGCAGGTGTGTGAAGTTTCATAACGGTCTATGTAGATTAGGACTGTAATCAAGCCAGGAGACCAACTGCCATATACAGTAAGCACATATGCATACAATGATGCAGTCATACATTTTGGTTTAGTTCTGTGGCAACAGCAGTGGAATTTAAGTTGCAAATGAGATTTAAGGATGAAATTAAAATTTGTCCTACAGTTGTAATCATGGTATATGTGTCAGGGCTGTGCTCACATCCACGTCTAGTGCACTTAAGTCATTAACTCCTCAGTTAATAGCTTCCCAGTTATTCATCTGCATAGACAAGGCAATGGACTAATTTGGGACAGTGGACGAACTTCAGACCGAGTGATTGACTGAACTCCGAGCCACCTTCATAATTATGTACTTGAGTAGTTGCTGCAGCCCCTCTGACTGCCCTGGAGACGCCCCCAGGCAGCTCCTGCTGTACCCAGACCAACTGGTATGTTTCAATGTGTAGATTAACATCCTGGGTGAAGAACCTGGCCAACCCAGAGAGACATCGCATCCAGAGACTCCCAGAGAGTTGGTGATGCAGCAATTACCATTATCATAGGTAAGAAGCTTGTAAATAGTCAGTGAAAATTGCTCTACAAGTGCAAAAATAGTTATGTAAAAAAGTCTCTGTGCAGTAAAGTAGTTAGGAGATGCTTTGTACATCCTTTAAGTAAATTATTAGCAATAGATCATGCATGTGGAGAAGTCTCACAGAATTGTGGGCCAGCTGGATAAGGGTTAAGCAGCACAGCAGTTCAGGGAATCTCACCTGTTCCAGCTGAAAGCACCGTGAAATTTCTCACACTGTAGCCTGCAATGTGTTCATGAGCTGAGTTTTTTCCAGTCAGAAGAGTTGTGAAAAATCAATGTCCATCATTAAAGTATTGTTGTTCCTTCCTTAAACAGAAAAGTACTAACTCTATTACTTCTTTAATGGTAATTACTTGCATTCTATATTATGAAGTACACTTTAAATAGTAGTACCACAACTTCCACAATAACCAAATCTAGGTATCACAGATTTAAGATGGAAATTCTGCAATAAATTTAAATAAAAGTAGCATTACTATTACATTTTAATAGTACCCACATTTAATAGTACCGATAGTACCTTTCAATAGAGAAGTATTCCATACTTTCTTTTCTGGTTTAAGAAAAAAAATCTCTTTGAAGATTTCAACCTGAAAGTGTATAATAGTCTAACATTATACAGGTAAATGTGCAAGGCAATTATAACTGAAAAAAGCAGTGTATCAGCCCATATCACCCCTAGCGATAATCAGTCTAGAAATAATGCTGAACAGAACAAATACAGCTTTTCCTTGACTGTTCTTTAGTATTTCTGATTAACTCAAAATTGACTTTTCTTTTACGCCAGTCTAGCACCATGAAACAGAGGTGTAACTGGGCAATGTACCATATTACTCAGAATTGAAACATTGTTTATACAAAAGGAAGAATCAAGTCCAGGAGGCAAGGCAAGATGTTACATTTAGCTTATTTTATGTTTATTAAACTAGTGCTAACTAAAACTAGGAGAGAAGGATGTGATAATGTTTTTGCTTTTTAAAAGAAGAGCTAAAAGTAATGACAAAAAGAGGTTTTCTGCTGTTACTTATCCTTTCAAATCCAATTAATGAAGTGTTGTGGTTTAATCTCAGTTGGCAACTGAGCACCACACAGCCACTCACTCACTCC
>NW_008794407.1:348525-363222 GCF_000699145.1 Aptenodytes forsteri | reverse complement strand
GCTGTCCTGGCTGTGCCCCCTCCCAGCTTCTTCTGCACCTCCAGCCTTCTCAGTTGGTAGAGCATGGGAGCTGAAAAGGCCTTGGCTAGTGTAAGCACTGCTTAGCAACAACTAAAACATCGGTGTGTATATCAACTTGTCAGCTGTCCTGGCTGTGCCCCCTCCCAGCTTCTTCTGCACCTCCAGCCTTCTCAGTTGGTAGAGCATGGGGAGCTGAAAAGGCCTTGGCTAGTGTAAGCACTGCTTAGCAACAACTAAAACATCGGTGTGTTATATCAACTTTGTTCTCACCCTAAATCCAAAACCCAGCACTGTACCAGCTACTAGGAAGGAAATTAACTCTATTCCTGCTGAAACAAGGACATGAAGCTATTAGGAGTCAAGTTAAAACAAGTAAAGAAGTGAGTCTTCATGCAACACTTAGCAACCTTTCCAGATGTTGTGAAAATAAGAATATTACATTAGTGCTAAAGACTGGTTCATGGGAAGAGAAATCCTATCAGGGCCCTGAGTTCATGACACTTTAAAGGCTGGAAGGTATTAAGAGAAAATATCTTCTATTCTTGCCCTGTTTTCATTCTTTTCTAAGCATTAGTACATGCCTACTCTGCCTATTTGTATTCTCTTGAAGATAAATAGCAGGTATGTCTCTAATATATCCTCAGAGCCCTCCCTGAGAATGAAGTTAATAAAAGACATCAAGGGAAGAAAAAAAAAAAGTGTTCAAGACAACAAATTTGGGGGGGAGCGGGCAATGGGAGGCACAGAATGAACTGAAGGCCAAAGGCTCAAAAGTGGAAGAATGAGGAACCCGAAAGATAACCTGAAAGACACCCCCCCAGCAGCACTCCCTGCTCCCTGAGAAGAGTCCAAGGAGCTGGCCGGTGGGCACAGCTGGAAGGAAGATTGTGAGATGGAGGAACCATTGGTCTGACCCATTTTTATGTAGCCTGCTGAAGTGTGTTATGAGTTTATATTGTTCAGCACTCTCTGTTATCTGTGTGTAACTCAAAATAACTCCCAGTGGGAGAGTACTGACATTGACAGAGACAAAGTGTCTGTGTTGACAGATTCGGCAGCGGGGCTGCAGGCTGAATGGGCTATGATGACAAAGGTGATTTTAGTTGTCCACATCAGAACAGGATCTTCTTTCTTAGAAAAGAGATTAATGATGTACAGAACTCTGAAGGCAAGGTAGATGTGAAGATGTTTTCCTTGGTTATCCAGGTACCTGCTACAAGTGGTTGATATGCCTAGCCACATAGCTTTGGGCTTTTTTTGATTGTTTGTGTTTTTTACAGAACAGTAAGTAGAAGTTTTTCAGTGACTCAGAGAGGTCAGTTAATTTTAACTTACTCCTACGAAGAATGTGTGAAATATCCAAGATAGTAAAAAAAGGATGGATCTAGATATTCCACTGGTGTTAATAAGCTTACTTTAATTTACACCATTGAGGTCTTTGATCTTACAATATCATTAGGTAGCTACAAACTGTCTTTTTTTAAAGATGACACTTTTTTATTTTAAACCATACAGACAGTAAAGGTATTCTTATGGATTTGTTTCACTTGCTGAACACACATGCAATAAGGAGGTCCGTTTCTCACAAATAAGGTGCATTCTTTTAACATTACTTTTCTTGGTTTCTCTTATTCATTTTTTTTTTTTTTCTACAGTAAGTGTTTATTCAATACCAGAAAGCTTATATAATTGCAAGGAAGTATAATAATGAGACACTCAGGATTGAAAGCATTGCAAGCTTAGCTGCTTTACTGGTACAGTAGGGATGCTTTGTAGTACAAAATCTTCAAACAATTTATTTTCGGTAGTCATTCTGTTCACTTTCTTCATCTCTGTTTCTTGTGTTGTCAGCCACAAGGAAAAAAAAAGCTTTCAGTTACAGAGGCACATGCTGTTGCATATAATGGAGGTACAAATGCTAAACATATCATATCTAGTTCAGGAGCAGGGTCCAAATACTATTATTCCATAAT
This sequence comes from Aptenodytes forsteri, assembly GCF_000699145.1. Classification (NCBI taxonomy): domain Eukaryota; kingdom Metazoa; phylum Chordata; class Aves; order Sphenisciformes; family Spheniscidae; genus Aptenodytes; species Aptenodytes forsteri. The sequence continues at coordinate 361,228 of NW_008794407.1, read as the reverse complement.
TCAGGTGAAATCCAGTTAATGACTAGCAAGTAATTGAGTTTGGGTTTTTGTTTTCATATTGATCATGACATTCTTTTGACATTGGAATCAAATGAACCTGAGGTTGAAGATTCAAAAGGATTACTAAAGAACCACACTGAAACAAATTCTTGCACAAAAAAAAGGTATACAGAATAAAAGCTCAACTAACATGTTTATTCAAAAAATCAGAGTTAATAGCCATAATAAAACTTTTTGTCTGGAAATTTTCAACAACATTAATTTCAAAATTGTATTAAAACAATCTTGTAGAACTCTGCTATTGGCCCAGCTTCTATGCATACCTAGCAAGAGTAGGTTGTTTTGGTTGGGTTGTTTGGGGGTTTTTTCCAGCAGATTAGCACTTGTTTATAGAATATTGGAAATTTTCTGAAAGGTGTTCATGAAGATGGCAATGAAAGAACTTTGTCACTGACTCCCTGCAGCTGGGATTTCATCCAGCAATAACTTTAGCTTGTCCTTTTTCCCCACTGTAGGATTATTCCATACAATATTTTCTAATGTATTGGTCTTGCTTGAGTTTCTTCAAGTAATGGGCCTTCCACCATTCCACAGTCTGACAGAAATAGCTGTGGTAAGGATTTCTTTAACCTCAAAATCTATCTAATAATAGTTAGCATTTGGACTAGTCACTTCATTCAGGAATTATATAATTTAAAATCATATTATTTTTTATTTTAATTAATGTACAGTGATACTTTAAAATGCAGTCCTACTTTCTATTCTATTTTTATTAGTCTCTAACTTGAAGGAAACTGCAGATAAGGTACAGTCAGCTCACTTGAATAAGTTCATAAACAAGGTTGAAAGCAAAAATTACAGATGAGAGACCTGGGAGCTTGATTCTGCACCATTGGAACCACTGAGGATTTGGCTTTGGATCAGCACCAGATTTATATTTACTGTCAAGGAGCAGAATGTAGACAGAATTGCTAGAAGAATTTAAAATAGAATTTAAAAGTAGAAAAAAATGGCACTGAATGTACTAAATCTAAAACACCATGTGCATATGTAGTCAAACTTTGCACCACGATCAGTGTAGATTTTTTAGGGGCTGTTATTTCTTCTTACTATGTATAGGAAGGGTGAACGTCCCTTCTGTTGCAGACTTTAATCCGTCTTTCATGGTGCTTACAGGTTTCGCACCAGTTACTACGTGTTGAGGTGTCCCACAATGACCATACATAAACGCAAATTCAAATATCACCTGTTGATTTCCAGTTTCTTTTCTCCATTTTCTATATTCCTCCTATCATTCAATCAGAGTATGTTGCTGAGAGATTTGTTTAAATATATGATGTACTTCATTCCTTGGCCATTGCCTCCCTCTTGTTTTTTTCAGTATTACTATCTCCCCCCAAGCACGTTTCCTTTCCTTTGCTTTCTCCTTATGACTAGTTCTCTTGTTTTATTAATTTTAACCATAATTCAAAGCTTTCTGGCTCCTACTGTATTTATTTATTTGATAAACCCAAAATGAAAAAATAATCCATTCAGCCTCTGTTAGAGAGTCTTCCACCTCAGTCCACTGTTCTATATCATTACACTTTGTATTGAACTGTCAACAAGATTTCTGTATTTTCATGATATAATGATATGTCCTGGTTTCAGCTGGGATAGAGTTAATTTTCTTCCTAGTAGCTGGTACAGTGCTGGGTTTTGGATTTAGGATGAGAATAATGCTGGTAACACACTGATGTTTTAGTTGTTGCTAAGCAGTGCTTACACTAGTCAAGGACTTTTCAGCTTCCCATGCTCTACCGACTGAGAAGGCTGGAGGTGCACAAGAAGCCGGGAGGGGGCACAGCCAGGACAGCTGACCCAAACTGGCCCAAGGGATATTTCATACCATGTGACGTCATGCTCAGTATATAAACCTCGGGGAGTTGGACAGGTCGGGTGCTTACACTAGTCAAGGACTTTTCAGCTTCCCATGCTCTACCGACTGAGAAGGCTGGAGGTGCACAAGAAGCTGGGAGGGGGCACAGCCAGGACAGCTGACCCAAACTGGCCAAAGGGATATTCCATACCACGTGACGTCATGCTGAACAAAAAAATGTACCTTTACTTTACCTTTTTTCTAATTTTCTCCTCCTCCCACTGGGGGGGCAGTGAGTGAACAGCTGTGTGATGTTTAGCTGCCTGCCGGGTTAAACCACAACATGATACAATGATACAATGGCACAAATTGGTCTCAATCAAATTGGTGAGGTGGTATTCTCTAATATTTCAATAAAATTTGAATAGTCTGATGCATTGCAATCATTCAGTGCTGTCTTCTGTAATCTGTTGAAGGAGAAATTATTTACCCATCAATTAATTTATAAAACTGTGCATTTACTTACTTAGAGTTTAATTTCTTCCCTCTGTCCTGATTCTCTCAAATCACTTATACTTAATTCTATTGCCATAATAATTTTCATAAGAAGTCTTTTAGTCATAATATGTCGTAATAAAATTATCAGAAACCAGAATATTTCAGGAGGAGGACACAATAAATTTACCCTCTACTAACTGCTAAAAGCAGTCTTTCTTTTGGTAAAGACTGATGCAGCAGTTACTTTCCCCTCTCATTTAGTCTCCAGTCCTAGTATTCTTTCAGACTCCTCTGTCACCAATATTCTTATACAGGCCAATATATTTGTTTGGCATTTTAATAAAACCATACCCCTTCTCTTATTTTAATTGTATTATTTTCCAGGAATTTCTTCTACAATCTGTGGAAAAAAAGTGGGGGGTTTTTTGTTTTGTTTTGGGTGTTTTTTACAACGAACATTGAGAAGAAACATTGGCCTTTCAGCATGTAGTTATGTTTGTATTTTGTCATGTAGTTTGAATTTAAATGTCTTTTTTGTCTTTCAGTTTTATTATGAGGAGTCATTTCAGTACTGTTTCTCTTCCACAATTAGTGGAGTTTTACTGGATTTTGATAGATAAGTATGTGCTTTGAAATGTTAATATAGTTCAATATTTATTTTTATATTTTTTAATATATATGTAATATAACTTAAAAATGTATATAGGATATTTACTTATTTATGTACTTGCAAAGGAGGGACTCACCTCCTATTCTTATTGTTTCTTATAATAATGTTCATCAATTGAAAACTCCCTTGGTTTTTCAATATGTTCTTATCTACCTAAAGTAATTTGCAATATGTTTCTGAAAACTGTACTTTCCAGAGAGGTGACATATCCTACATAATGCTTTGGAACAGACTGAATTGACCACGTAAAAATTTATTCTTTGCTTTCTAAATGTTTTTGTTTAAACCACATTTGAATTTCACACATGGAGGATCATCGTGTTAAATCTATTGGGGAAAATAAAACTGTTAAACTGAAAAATCTATTTTTATGATGAAAAGATGGAATCTGATACATAATGAAGGAAAGATGTGTGCAAGAAATGTACTCTCTTTACTGAGTCAACATAGCGACAGGGTGAGAATGAGCTTATTTCAATGTCATTTTAATTTCATTGTTCCTTTCAGTGGAATCAAATTCCTGAAATAATGTGATGCATCTGTAAAAAAGGCAAATCCAATCCTAAAATGCTCCAGGCAAAACATTTCCAAGAGAAGTAATGAAGTATTAGTGCCATTGTATAAGGTCCCACTCCGAACTCATCTGGAAAACTGTAAAGTTCTAGTCAGCCGTATTCAAGAAAAAATTGCCAAAATGGGAAGAGGTACACAGAAGGGCAACGAGGAAGATCAGTGGAATGGAGAGCTTGTACTTGGAGAGGATTCTGGTAGAAGAGCACAGCTTGCTTGTATGAGCAAAATAAAGGTTGAAAAGGGGTATGATTACTGTCTTGGAATACATCATAAGGGAGGCTCTTAGAAAAGAGAGGAGCTGTTAAAGCTAAATATCAGTGTTGGCACAAACACAAATGGGAATGGACTGGTTACAATTAAATTTAGCACAGATATTGCAAGATGCCTGACCATCAGAATAAAGAAGTTCTGAAAAAGCTCTCAGATCAGAGAAATAGGGCCAAAAATCTATTTCTAAGAGGGTGTTTAATCAGTATTATGAAGGGACTTAGTTGGATGTATGTGATTGCAGCGTCTTAGTGAGTTGCCTGACTGCTAAATATGCTTGCCTGTATCATTATGGCATCATACAAAAACCGAAAATGCTAAAATAACTGTCAGTTTCAATATGATATTTTGAGTGATCCTCTTTGAGCTACTCTGATTTTGAATTATTCTCTTTTACTTACAACTGATGTATTTTGTGCTGGTTTTGACTCTGAAGAAACCTAAGAATAGCTTTCACTTGCTTACAATGATCAACATTTGTTTTTAAACTCTCATTCTAGTTGTACCTTATAAGATGTGCTAGTTTACCACCACTTGTCCCTGCAGGTTTTTGTTCCCTTCTACCTATATGCTGAATTAAGGGGAAGAATATAACATTTCAGAAGAGGTGTGGAATTTCCTCAAGCGGACACATAGATCACCATTTTTGAAGAACAATGCTAATCTCAGTTTTAATCTCAAATTCATTGCATATTGAAATCCAGAAGGTGCATAACGAAGCAGCAGCCAAAGGGCAGGTTCCTGAAAAAATTATTGCACTTCCAATAGTGATAAGTATCCATCATTTTACACTGAAATCAGGATTATATTTTGAATACTGTCATTTTGTAATGAGTAGCTGCTGGTTTAAATCTATGTACTAAAAGACAAACCATGTGAGGTTTGAGATGTACTTGCAAGGTTTCCTCTATTGCCAACAGTTTTCCATTGCATAATCAAATTGTCAGTAAAGTGGCAAGGAAATGAGTAGGAAGGATCCATATGTTTAACAAATAGTGTTAAGATTCTGATTCTGAATAATTTCCAGTGCACGTTGTTCATTGACTAATAAAAAACACTTTTGGAAGAGAAACACAGATGAATTCACTCAGTTTTGAAGTGAATATCATAATTCCCGCAACAATTATCTTCAGAATTGTTTAGAGACTTGCGTTAGTGAATACACTGAATGTATCTGGTTTAAATTGAGTATCCTAGGCCTTTCACATACGCATCACCAGAACAGAAGTAGGGGGAGGTCAGCATTCTGTTGTGTCTTTCTTTCTGTTCAGCATGCTGCAAAATACCAAGGAAACAGATTCCAGATGCCAAACTTGTTGTTGATGTAGATATCAGATATGAAGACGAAATGTGTCAGATATATTTTCAGCTCTTCCACAAAGCTCAGTGCCTGAGCTCAGTCAAATATCATAGGAATGCTTCATCCCACAAAATCTTACTTTTGTGAAATAGTTGAGGCATGTTCTGAAACTTCAGCAGAGAGAATACAGATAACTGACTGAAATACAATACAATGAATGGTTTCTGAGAAGTGCAAAGGCAGAGGATAGGTAAAAGCCCATTTAAAGCTCCCCTGCCAAAAGAATACAACATAAATACTTCCAAGAAACTGCATTTTGTCTAGTACCAGTCACTCAATTCTGAGTGGACAGAAGACACAGTGAACATTTGCCAGACAACAGGAATCAGTTGCTCTCAACTCCACCAGCTACCGTTATATTTTTCCAGTACCGCTTAAATTCCATTAAATTGTATCTTAATTCAAAATAGTATCTCTGAAGTATTCATTGCTATCTGTGACCCACTGATGCATTTCTGATCCACCAATAGTGCCGTATCACTTGACAGTATTGGCTGACTCATCTGCAGCCTGGGCCCTTCGGGTTACCCCTCAATCTGCAGGCTTCTGTCAGATAGTTTATTTGTCAAAACAGAATTATTTCTGTCTGACCTACTTAAACATTTCCAATTCATGTCTGTAAAGCACCATGCCTTGAAACTAGTTCATTAACTTTATGTGCAGCAGTCACACAGATGTGATAGCAGCGCTTGTGATGAACAGAGGTGCCCAAAACTAGGGTGAAAAAATTATATTCCTTTTCAGTTTAAGTATTATTCCTATTAACAAGAAAAATCAGATCATCAGATAGTTAGTGTCTGTTTCTCATATATCACAGCTGAGATTTAACTATACAAATAGAACTTACACCTTTGTAACAATTATCGAGCACACTAGCTGAAAACATGATAGCATGGGTATATGCAAATGTATGTGTCTGTGTGTCTATATATGCATCTAAAATGTTGTTATTTTCAAACAGCAATTCTAGAAATAGTGCTTAAGTTCCTGATATCTAAATGAATCTTATATCTTTCAAAATTGTACCACTGCCTATTTTATTTTGCTTTGCACGGGGCTTGTCATTGAAGGCGGTTGCCAGGGATTCAGTATTTTTTGTAAAATTTGCATGCTAAATATCAACTTAGGATACTTCCTGGAGATACTAATTTCTGAAAATGCTGACCATGGCTGATAAAGCAGAGCAGTGTTCAAAGCACTAACACATTCTAACATTGTGCAGCCTTTCATAAAAATGTGGAAGGAGGTTCATGAAGTATTTGAGAAGAGGGCAAAAACCATTATCACTGTATTAAATGAAAAATTTGTTTTGTTAGATGTTTACAAACAGAAATGTTTGTAATTTTTGCCAAATATTTTTGAATGTTTGTTCACAGAAATATGAGAATTAAATCAGCCTTCAATGGGCAGAGTAGATTTGTAGAGTTCAGGGATAAATTATAACATGCCAGAATCACTCCTCTGTTATCCCTCTGTGTTCCAGGAGAAAGCTCCTATAGGTTCTAATCTGGTATTTCTTCTATCCACATCTTGCCATTCAGTGCTGATGCTTTTGTTTCTTTCACCCACAGCACCCTACCACAGATCACGCTTTTATCTGTAACATTCCACTTCTTTTTTCACAGAATCCCATTATATTAAGCCAGTTCCTTTCCCAGCCTCTTCATCCTGCTAAGAACTTTCCTTTTCCTCTCAAAGACATTATCTTGCTAATCCTTCTTCCTAGAATTCCTTCCTATGTCTCCTGAATTTATGTTCCTTGTCAAAAATAAATAAATTAATTAAGGTCAAAGTTTTTAAATCACAGAACTTTAATGTGTATCTAAATGTATATTTTAAAAGCTATACTTGCTCACCAGACAGATTAGAGAGCCATAAATCTGTACATGCCCCTGTGAAATCAATTTATTTTTTCCAATTAATCTATCTTCAATATTTGCAGTGGCAGTAATGCCCCAAAATAAAACTCCACATATATATATTATAGGGTTTTTTCAGCTGTCAAGTGAGGTGCCTTTTTTCAGTTTTTCTGTATTGTTTTTACCACTTACTTTAAATCAGATGAATTAAAATACTTGTAAGGTTCATGCATCAGAATTGAAAAGAGAGAGCAATTACAAATACAGTGTAAGGCCACCTCTAAAGATCATATAAAATCAGACTTTGGGATACTTCATAATTTATGCTTACTCTGAGGATAGCCGAAATTAATCTACCTCTAAATTAAATAGCAGTTAAATCACTCGAATCTTAACTTTTTCAAAAACTTCATTGCAAATCTTTGCAAATATTTGCCACAGATTTTCTATATTGCCACAGATTTTCTATAGTGATATCTCACTTCTTTAATCAGCATAAAAAACGGTGTGCATGTAATGTTGTGGGTTTGATCCTGACCTTTTCCTAAGAAAGTTTAGAGAACACTGTTCACATACAGACATATGAAGGGATGAGTCTAAGTGGTATCAGGCAGCTATCCATTCCAGCACGCTGTCTACAGCACTGCTTCAGAGGGTGGCTTAGGAACTTCACAGCCAATTGTTACACAATAATCTTTCCTAAAATGAAGAAGCTCAGGGGGCTACTGCTTTTTTCTTCTGTTAAAGCCATAAGCAAAATAATGCTGGAAAACTTTGTCTAGCTTCTTGCACTGAGATATATTGCACACATTACTTGCCTAGAAAATGGCCGTTCAGCAATGCCAGCTGATATTAAACTTTCTTTTCTTTTAATGTCATCCTGTATCTCAGATGACAAATAATTCTTAATGTGTGAATTTTTAGAAAGTTGGACTTCATGAAATGGGAGCAGTTTTCCTTTAAGCTACATGAAAATGTCACTTCCCTCCTCTCAGCATGCTGGACAGACATAATGTAATGTAGAAATGAGATCTGGGCCTTAAAAACAATTCTGTGTCTACAGGATTCTGGAAAACTGAAACAAGTGGCAAGTACCTTGATTACAGGCAGTATGAAAGAGGAGATCTTTGACACAAAATTTCAGCTAACAAAGGTGAAACTTTTAAAAAGGCAGCCTAAATTTGAAATGTAAGTGAGATGCAATAAATTATTTCCTTAATAAATAAATATTTTTTTTAAAATGGTCTACTAGCAAATTATAAACTTTTTTTCTCGATAAATCTTTAAATGAAGTTCCTAAATAATTTCCATAACTCACTCTTAGGGAAAAAATAACACATGCAAAGGTCAATGGCAAAATTCTATTCACTTTAATGGAGTCAGAATTGCAAGTTTACTCACAGCTTTTTTAGAAGCATCTGTTAATTAAGTTTCATAGAGATGTTTAATCTCTATTTGCTGCTTCCTAGACGGGAGCTCATTTACCTGATAACTTGATTTTTCTCTGACAGTATCTTGTGTCTTGGAATATTTCTATGAAATGAGGTTGAGGTATAATTGCATACTTTTAATGTATGAAGCAGCACAGACCTTTAAGATCTCAAACATCTAAAATTCATTCAATATTAGTATATTTTTTTCTGACATAATTTCCTCAGAATTGCTAATCCTGAAAATTATCTGTATCATCTGTTCTCACCTTAACAAAGACATCTTTTTCTGCCTAACTTTATAGTTCTTCAACTTATCTCCAAGAAATTGCACTGTACTGCAATCTAAGAAAATATTGCATCATAATAAATTAAAAATAAGATGCTGCTACAATAATACACTGGAACTTTAACTGTCTTTTTATTATAATAGCAAAGAAAATCCTATTTTAGCTATTACTGAATGGAAGTATTTTGTACAACTTTCCAATACTTGCTTCAAAGTAATCATGCTATGTGAAAATAGCGGTACATGATGTTGTTTACTGAAAACATTGAGAAGAGCCAGCTGGTCAATTAGAGAAAAATGCCATCGATCTTTCAGTATAAAAAACATTTTATTCAAGCCAGTAACTCTTTTATTTTTTTATTCAAGCCAGAATCTCTAACTTGGAACATGTTAATAAACCTTCCAAAATGTACAGGAAGAAAAAAAGTAATTATGTGTAAATACTATTTTCTCTAAGACTTTTTTCCTAGGTATGTTCTTTGAAATTGTTTTCTCTGGATATTCCCAAGAGAAGCAAAGCCCTTCCTATCTTTATGAAACTGGTTCAACCATAAGGCTAGAAACTGTTTCCTCTGATTTTTACTATTTTTTTCATTGTCTGCTAGAAAAAGGAAATCTGCTACCCCATTTGGTACCTGGATATTCCTTTCTATGTAGTGATGAAGTCTTGTTGTGATCAAGATGAGAATTGGTCTGTACTTAAAAAAGTTGTGACTGACCTCTCAGCCACACTGTTAAAGACCATGCAAAGATTAAAGTTTTCAAGTGGAATTCAGCTGCTGTGTATGTGTTATTCCAACTGATGCGGGTATGGTGACAGATGCACCTCTGCAGCTCTGATTTACATTTCAGTTCAGCACTGCAGTACCCAACTGCCTTAATTTAAAAGCATACATAAATTTGTCCTTATAAACCAAACAGATGCGAAAAGGACAGGGATGAGAGCGTCAGACTGACATCTATTTGTAATGAAACCAAAGGATTGAAGTTCACCATTCTTGAAGTGAAAGATTAATCAATCCATTTCTGCCCCGCATTTTTTGTTTGAACCTATCTAGGGAGAACTTGAAGAGTGAGATGACACTAAGTCCATGAAATACGTTACCATGATCTTAGAGAACAAGAGAAATACTTTTTGTCACATCATTTTCTAGCTGTAACCTCTCTTTAGCTCTTGTTGGGATGATAAGGTGCTGTTGCTTCTGTTGCTTCTGCAACTAAGAAGTGTTATCACCATCTGAGTTGTGTTTCTGGGATCTGTGATGAATCCAAGTCATTTTTCCACTGCGTGGAAAACTTTCTTTCTCTATAGGAAGCGTCCAGCCCACATAAGGTGAGTATGCAGAAGAAATAAATATGTGCTTCACTGTCTGTAACTCTACTGGTCCTACTGGGGTTTGGTGGCATCCCCTTCCCACTCCCACAAAGGATGGAGCCGAGTGCTGCTCAATATTGCTGGAGACAGCACTTACACTCTGATGGTTGGCGTGTCCCCTCGCTTTATCACTGAAGTCTTGCAGAGTCATGACTGCACTGGGCCAGCTGGCTACAAGATGGAGAAGCCTGTAGGACTTGCCACATGCCAGTGTACTGAAAAAGCATTGCATCCTTCAAGACCTTGTATGAACTGTGCATGGAAGCTGCTGCAGCCTTCCTTGCAGGACTGGGCTCTCTGGCACTGCTGAGCCCAGCCTGGCTCCACTCTCATGTCCACCCACGGCTCACAGCATGCCACATGCCCAGCTCAGCAGAGTCATCTCAACCACTGTAGTAGCTAAGCTGTCTGGCCCAAAAAATAAAACAAATCTGCTTTACTTCCTAGTTTTCTCTCCTTGCTTGGAAAGCGTGTTAGACTACTACTTGCTCTCTTTCTTCCATCCAGTCTTCTGGCAGACAACATGCCTTTCTTTTCCACACCTACAGTTTACCCTTTCAAAAGCACTCCTCCCAGTGTCATGTTGTTTCCTGAATTTTGGCCTTTATCTCCGGGTACGTACTCTGCAGAGACCAGGAGCCTGGAACAAACCATGAATTACTTTCCTAATGGGAAGAGTTAAAGCTACCATTGATACCACTTTTCACTTATAATGCCTTTTGGAGTTGGGATTCAGCCCTTCCTGCCTTCTCAACCCAAAATATTAACACTGGGACTGACTAACTGCACAACCATATACTGAGTTTGATGAAACATTCATTAATTTTTGATTCTACTTTTTTTTTTAAAAAAAAGCATCAGGCACAACACAACAACCTTTCCTTACAAAAGTATCCAAATCATCAAAACAAAATTTATCAACAACAAAGGTACAGCTACCAATTTTCCAGACCCTGGCCACATTTCTGATCTCAGCCATGGTGACTGTAGCACTGTAGACTGGGGAGGTGAGCTCTGGTACAGCCTTCTCAAAGTGGCGGGCTGCAGCTTAGTAACCTTTACAGGTAGCAAGACAGGAGGAGGTTTTTACTTATCTTGGGCATATTACCACCACAGGCGTTGCAAATGCAGAAGGTTCTGGAAAAGGGTGATGGGGCAAACAGCTACCACAGAAGATGTCAGTCCCAAGTTCCTTCTTACTTCAGGAACACTAGAAAAATCCTATCCTTCAGCTCAGTGCTCTTCCTGCAGTATGCTCCTGGCAATGGTCTTGGTCCCAGTAGATGAACTCCACTCTACTGTAAAAGCTTCTCCCCTCCCTTCCCTTTCTCTCCAGTACACAGGGTGTTACACAAGGTGGGATTTTTAGTCTGAAAGTGGCTGATGCTGGTGACTTTTCTTTGGATGTGTTTGGGAGGAGACATAAAAAAGTCTTGCTCTTTCTGATCAATATCTGGAAACATAGAAGAGTGCACCCATCCCCTCATCCACCTTTACCTCAGATGCTTGCATTGCAATGCCAAAGCTCACAGCCTATGTATGAAGAGGTTTGGATTACACTCCTTTCCTTGCACTTCTGTGTCCCAGTGAATATTCACTATTTATTGCTAATGTGTAGTGTGAACTTGTGATGGTTTTTTGTTGAGAAAAAATGGTGATGCGAGAGTCTGGCATGCAAACTGCTATTCTTAAAGCAAAAGAGGTGATGTTGTGTTATCACTACGTAGCAGAGTCATTTCTTGTGCGTATATCTATGTGCTGAAGACCAGCTGCTTTGTCAGCGTAGCACTGACAAAGATGGTTCCTTTATGGAGACTTGCCCCTTATCATCCTGAGTAGTTTATGTTTTTAGTTGTGAAGATTTTCTGTATTTGCTAGGCTTTGCTCAGTCTCCAACTCAGCAAGAAGTCCTGATGTATCCCCTGAGAGCCACAGAATAGAGTCCTGGGTGAGCTGGGGTTGCCAGGGACATCTGGATGTCATCTGGTCCCTCTCACTGGTCAGAGCAGGGCAGCTTAGATCAGGTTCCCAAGGGCATTCAAGGGCCTTGACCTGCTTAGTTTGGCATTCTCCTGAAATGGAGAGTCCAGCATTCAGTCTCACTGATGGGTGAGACAGAGTCATCACAAGGAGTGAGTTGTGGCTTTTCTTTAATATTTTTTCCCATAATTTTCTTTGAAATATTCTATGCAGAAAGTCTGAATAATGGGGAGGATCTTACATACCTTTAAAAAATTTCTCACTTATTCTGCATATGAGGGGGGGAAATAATGCTACATATCTATATATGCATGTTCTATATGTAATATATATTTATATATATTAATATTTATTGGCATAGAAAATTGTTTTGAATTGCCCTTTTATTTGCATTAATTTTTTTCATTGCAATTCTTTTACAGTAGCTATCATAAATGGTCAGTTAGAATAACTAATGAGAAAACAAGCTACCAGATAACAAAGCAATGAGAATATCAATTACAATATTAACTTCCAATTAACATTTAAATTTGTTATCATATCT
>NW_008794407.1:341918-348276 GCF_000699145.1 Aptenodytes forsteri | reverse complement strand
TATGATATGTGCATGTGATATATGTGTACACAGGTATAGCATATATCTTACATATATGGTATGGATATGTCTTGTATGATATAAGTATAACATACATGTGTATATATTCATATATATCCTCTCTGTGTGTATGTTTAAATATCAGTCCTGTAGAGTACACATTTTCAACTTTCATAATTTTAAAGACAGTAATATGATTAGCAAAATTCAAGTCATTATTGTGCATTTTTGTGGTACCCCCTTGAAAGAAAGTTTATTTCTGGTAAATCAGTGTTACCTGTTGCACTTTGGATTGAAATGAAAGTGTCTTCCCAGTCTCATCAGAAATTTATTACCACAGCAATTTCTGAAGTAATATCATATCCACATAGGACTGGAGACACAGATATTGTCTTGAATATCAAATACATATATATATTTTTAAAATCATAATCTGGGTTTTTATGTGGCATGCTCTGATAATGGTCTTTGGGCCCCAAACAATTTAGGGCATGTAGTTGCCTTTTTAAAAATTCTCAGTTCACATCAAGCAATTAAAAGAAATTATTAATAGAGGAAATCTGATGAGATTTTTTGAGAATATAGCCATTCAGAAAGTGGCAGCAAAAGCAGTCAGACTGAACAGAACTTCAAGATCAGGATGCCTGCAACACAAAAAGAACAGTTAAACTTCACGGTGTAATTTCCTTTCACTTCATTTCTTATTTGGACTCTGTAATTCAGAATAAATGAAATTTAGATTACAGTAGCTAAATCTCTGCCTTTCAGAAGAAAATCAGGGAAAAGCTATGAGATTTTCAAGAACTAAAGGCAGAGAATCAGTTAATAGGAGATACATATACTTACAAAAATCTTAAGCGAGTCAGGTTTGCAAGACAATAGCCAGGGAGAGAGAACATGAACTACAAGGCAGTTTCAGGATGCATGCAATTTTACTGAGCCATTAATATGATCTACCTTCTCTATTTTTGCCACTTCAGCCACATTTTTCACCACTAACATCAGTTCATCACTTTGCACAGAGAATATGGCTGCAGCAGGTGAGAATCAGTAGAATAGAAAGCTCTTTAATGTTAATTGGTCAAAAATTAAGTATGTAAATCACCATGACTTCTGTTCCTTCAAGGATAAAGCAGAACATAAGCTACCTGTTTTCCAATTTTGTATGCCAGTAAGATGATATTTTGCTTTACTTAATTTATGATTTGTGTCTTGATTATGAACCTTTGAGAAAGGCTACGAATGTGTGTGAAACAAATGGATTATCTTGGAAAGAAAGATGCATTCTGCTTTGGAGAAGAAAAAAAAAAGATCAAAACAAAAAAGCTGAATTGAGCTAGCTCTGCAATAATTTGACATTCCAGGATAAGCATCTGAGTATCATGTACAGACTAAACCCACTGCTCAAGCATACTGTGCCCACACTTCCCCCTCTCCCTTCCCTTCTGTCCCTGTTTTCAACATAGACGACAAAACCTACTACACTCGTGGCTGTGCAACTGCTGGAGACTTAGGTCTGGGATTTCCCTTCAGTCCCAAGTTTGTCACCATTTTCACCGTGGCATTCTTAGACTTATCCAAAAGTTGGGAGTTAGGAACCTAACTCTTAAGGTTTATTAGGCAGCTTTCTCCCTCCCTCCTCTCCTCCCTCTGTCTTATCACCCCCTCCCACACACACACACTCACACATGTAAGTAGGAACGATCCCTTCACAATGGGATGAGCGTCTAGCTCCCCTATGTAAAATCTGTGGTTTGGTACTTGCTTTGCTAGATTGTCATAGAGGTGTAACTCTCTTCCTTTTTGTCATTTTCTTCACCCCTTTACTATCTTTCAGTTGAGGCTTCTGAGCATCCTATGGAATCCTTCTCCAGACATTTCTGTTGTTGAGAGTAGGACTGGTTATTGAGTAATGCTCTATGCTCACAAGCGAATACTTCCCAAGAAGCCTGCAAGTGGCTAACGCACGTTGCAGCGGTGTTACCAGTGCAATGTGTAAATGTCAGTCAGCTCAGAAGTTTCTGGTCAGCATAAGCTGGGGACTGCAAAGGTAGTTCTGCTAAGAAACCACCAAGTCTCTGCAAAACTTTCAAGCTTTTACTGGCAACGTTCAGTTTCTTGAGCCCACCCACAAGACACCAATGTGTTCAAAATGAAGCCATTAGCACAATTACACATAATTTAAAAGTCAAAGAAGTTCCCTTGAATAAGACTCAACCTTATTTTGTGGTACTTCAGGATTAATCAACAAGATTTTCTGACTCAGTAAAATCAGCAGAAAATAAACCCATCAGGGTTAGCCCCTGTGAGAAAAGTATTAACCTTTGTTTAAATGCACACCGATTCAGGACTTAAAGTGGTAAACAGGAGTTACAAGTGATTGCTGTGAGCATTAAAGAGTGGAAGTTTAGCAGTCGTTCTCTACATTTAGAACAAGTAATTTCCGTTGTAAGTTCATTCAGTACTAATTATGGGAACAGTTAGGCTTCAGTGACGTGGAAATGAATGAGAATTGTTTATGAAAAGCTACATTTTTTTTATGTTGGAACTAGAAGGAAAACGTCAAAGAACCAAATTATTGAATTTTAAAAATTATTATATTTGTTTTGATATTTCAGTTTTGGGTGCTGTAATTTTTGCCAGGATTTATGACTAACTGATCACAAACCTTAGAGACATATGCAGCTAAAATTGAATATTTCTCTGAGCATGTTATACATGTGCAGTCCAGTGCAAACATTGGTACAGTAAACTGACATGTTCAGTGTTTCTTGTTTCTTTGGGGTTTTAGAATCTGTCAGCACTTCCCTTCTATTAAGCCCCATCATTGTTATTTTCAGTTCATGCTTTAATGAGTACTAGGAAAGAGAAAATGTCAAATGTTTGTTTCCTTAAATAGAAACTTTTACTCCCCTAATTATTTAAGTTATTAAATTAAATGTTAAATAAACTTACATCATTATATCTTGGGATAAGTAAATTTGTCAAAGGATATTGGTTGTGTTTGGAGTGCTTGTCTGGAAGGACATCGGAATGTCTTGGAAAAAGCATGCCTATTGTCATTCCAGTGGAAAAAGGTGCTAGTAGGAAATAGTTAACCCGTAAAGACAAAGAGACCTGATGAAATTTTAGAAATGTAGTACTCTGCTCACCAGTACAAACAGGAGAGCATTTTGTTGACAAAAATTGTCCTGAAGTGTCTATTCCAGTTGAAATCAGAGCTGCGAATTGCTCCACTGGAAATCATAGACACTGCAAATTCATTATGCACTGACTGAAGTAATTTATTAAGCATTTACCAATGACCTTGACTCAAACAATTCAGACTTCTTAAGGATGAAAGTTTAAATTTATGAAAGCAGTCCTAGTTACCAAAACTAGAGGGATCATCCCATTTAAAAGCTGTCATAGGCACCATTCCCCAAATTTGCTGTTTAGGAGAGTACCTAATGATGCAGGCTGATGAATTAAAGGCTATATTTTATCACCAGCAGTTCTCAATTATTGTCTTCAGGACCCCACGTACAAATCTTGTTGAATATCATGACCAGTTTTTTTCCACTGAAATAGCATTACTGTTGATTCCAGCCAGCTTTTGGATGTGGTTAATTCTTTTCTCAAAAGCAATGAATCCAAAGTACCGGTGTTTCTGAGGTTGTTGTAAATAGTTGTAAGATAAAATGCTGGACTAATCAAGCATGCGTCAAACATACAAGGCCAAAGCTAACGAGCACATCATGACAGTGATGAGAGTTTTTAAGGCCAAAGCTAATGAGCACATCATGAGAGTGATGAGAGTTTTTCCAGCAGAAACTGGACGAGGACAACCAAAATTGTCGCAAATGGCAGTGATGAGCCAATTTGTGACCATATAAGGAGAAGGGCCCAAAGGTTCAAGAAAAGTTCACCTCCTGCAAAGAGCACCAGAGACCATCTAAGACACCTGAAGATGCTCCTAAGGACTCATAACGCATGCGTGAAGGACTATGCAAATATTATAATTAGTTCCTAGAAATGTAATGAATATGCATGATTTTCCCAAGAAGTTATTACGAGGATGTATATTGCAGAACCATATAAGGGACAGTTGATGCAACATACAGTGTGCATGCTAGGAGGAGAGATCCCCCATGCACCTGGCCGAATAAAGTAATGCCTGCTCTTTAATACACCCAGCGTTAAGGAGTTTTATTCCCGATTTTTGGTGACAAGGTGATTCAGATACATCCAGGAGTCAGACGTCCCATTTACAGGAAGGAAAAGAAAATGTCTTCCTGGAGCATGGTAGGCTTGAGAAAACAAGAAGATTAAATGTGTAGCCAGGCATTATTGCAGAGTGAGGAGAAAATCAGATAATACTCAGATTCCTTTTGAAGCATTTAGTCTGCCAATAGCTCACGATCAAACTTTTCTCTGAAAATTTCGATGTCTTCTAACTTTAGGTGAGATAGAAATAACAGAAGATCTTCATGCAATACTTTCAGTTCTGGTTAAAATAAAAAAGTTTAAAAGTGCTTGTTTTTCATCATTTAAAAAAAAAATCCACTCCAGTTTTTAAGTCTAAACTTTCCCCCCTTATTCTCTAAGTATATAGGTGAACATATCTGTAAATCCTTACTCATTAAGGCTGACAATTAGAACTGAAAGTCACTTGCACAGTGGGCATATTTTCTTCTTGGCAAAGAGGGCAGATTGGCTAATTTTGTTGTCATGTCACATGGCAGTGCTACTGCACCTAAGATTATATAAGTAGCTGCCTGTTCAGAATGCAGATAACCAAAAGGAATTTTAACTTCCCCCGCTGACTTTTAGGGGGTGATTAACTCAGGTGATTCACAAGTGGAATAGTTTTTCACCATTCCTGGAAATTCAGTCAAAGACAATATGTACTGTGTGACATCATTTTTCATCTACAATAAGCACTTGAAAATGCATGCATTTAGATGAACAATTCAGAAGCTTGCTTTTATCTTTCATACTACCATTCTGTCCCCAGGGCAAGATATACGCTGGTTTTTTAACATGCTACTAAGATGAGAATTTTTTTTCCAACTAGTTCAACAGTTTGGACTTTTCAGACTGTGATTCAATAAAGCTCTAAAAATATTCCTGAACAGATTTCACTAAATCATATACATGTTCAGTTTTGCCCCAGTCACCTGTTAGATATGAATGAATATATTTTGATAGAAAAAAATATATTTAAAGTAGAAAGACATTATAGGATTTCTTTGGGAAAACAAAATTTACTCTGACAGCTATTTCCTAAAACAGCAATGAGAAAAAATAATTTACCATTAGAATGCTGAGCTCTTATGGTTGGCATTGTTGTTCTGACACACAGAAAGGCCCCTGAGATTAATTATCTACTGTAAAATATCACTGTGTTTCTTTGTGCTTCTTTTGCTCCTTAAATAACTGGGTTTAAAGACATAGTAACTGACCAGATTTTTTTTTTTTAGGTACCTAGACAGCTCTGTGTAGTATTCTTCAGTTAATTTGGTAGCTTGACTTCAGAAATTCACTTGTAAGTACTTGTTCTTTAAGATTACTGAAGTGTACTTTTTTTGATTAACAGCTCGAACTCATGGATTCTCACCATGAGCCAAATTACCATGACTGTATTATCCCCTTATAGCATGAGTCACCAAAGCATTTGCCATTCATGTGGAGTCCAAATTATTCTGGCAGGCATTCAAATTTGAAATATCTGAACTTCAGTTTTGAATTCATCATTCTTGCTAGGTGTTTCCTCCATCTACTTAATTTTCTTAGTTATTGAGTTATTCTACATAAATTATTAGTACAGTAATTTTGCCATGGAAATTCAGACAAAGGGCATACCAGGGAAGATAAAAAGAGTATCTGGCTTTGGGAATTGGCAATGGGAATGGAAATCTTTTCTTTGCTAAAACGCTGATGTAAACTATGTGCAACATAGTCGGGAAAATGTTTCAATCCAGAATTGTTCTGGATGTGAAAGGTTCCTGAATCTGTGGAAAGCCTCATTTTCTTCAGAGTAATTCTTCCTAACTGTAGGACAAACACTGCATTTAGTGGTCAAGTTCATCCCTGGGATTAAGGAGAAGAGGGAAAAAAAGAGGGAAAGACTTTTTGAGTCCTCCGCTGAAGCTAGGGGTACAGCACGACATTATTTGTAACAGCATGATACTGTAACAAGCTTATTAAGTAGCTGTCCTGGTTTCAGCAGGGATAGAGTTAATTTCCTTCCTAGTAGCTGGTACAGTGCTGGGTTTTGGATTTAGGGTGAGAACAATGTTGATAACACACCAATGTTTTAGTTGTTGCTAGGTAGTGCTTACACTAGCCAAGGACTTGTCAGCTTCCCATGCTCTAC
>NW_008794407.1:339963-341654 GCF_000699145.1 Aptenodytes forsteri | reverse complement strand
GGAGTGAGCGAGCGGCTGCGTGGTGCTTAGTTGCCGGCTGAGGTTAAACCACGACAGTAGCTCAGAATATGCTACTATTAATATTTATTCTTTCAAATAAATGTGGAGCTTTTTCTGCTGTATAAAGAGATTCTGCAGTATAAACAGATTCTTCTTGCAATTCTTTGGTTCTACCTGGAAAAGAAATGTAGCAATCTCCTGGGGTTTTTTTTGGATTTAAAGAAAGCCCTAAGGTTTCCTTTGAAGGGGGATTCCTGGAGACTGGCTGGTATTCAGTGAATTTCAGAGTGCAGGGTTTAAACTGACAGAGACAATCTTGTAAGAAGGGGAGCTGTTAACTCACATCCTTTCCCTGCATATATCATAGTCCAATAGTTGAGTGACTGAATGTTTTTACTTTAGATGTTTCCTGTATTGCAACCATGGTTAGTCTGGCAGGTTTAGGTACCCAGTTAATATCAGTAGAGCATTTCATTCATTTCCATATGTACTTAAGTTCTATATTTTAATTCTATTAGTTTATTTTCATATGATGATGGTAATTGTGTTAGGGATCCCTCTAAGATATGACTGAAAAATACTGTTGTATTTCTCTTAATGACTATCTATATCACCAGTTTTGCTTCATAAAAATGTTATACCTTATATGTTTGGAATACTGATGCATGCAGAAGTATTTATTACAGTCTTAAAGAAGTGCAGGCCAAAATCTGTAGCCTTGATAAGGTAGATATTTCACTGTCTTAGCAGAGTGCCTCCAAGCAAGTAATTCTCAATTTTCATGGAATAATCCCATGGGCCTTCGGTAGCACAGTAAATATTTACTCTTCTCTGTAGAAACTATGTTGCACTGGCTAAGCAGGGAAGGTTGCCTCATGGAGGGACAATAATAGTGAGGGAGCAGGAGGAAATGGTGCAGTTAAGATAGTCATAAGTGGTTGATAAAGAGGGTGGGTAACAAGGTTATGAAGTTTGCAGTGAAAAAATCACCCTTATGACAGTCCAGACTAAAACTGACTCTGAAGAACTGCGTCAGGATCTTATGATGCTGAATAAAAATTGCAAATGAAATTCTATATCCACATAAGAAAAATAAAATCTGAGAGCACAGAAAACACTGTACACAGACCATTATCATTCAAAAGTAGCTACCGCTGCTTAGGAAGGAGATCTTAATCATTGTGGATATCACCTCACTGCTCACAGGGTGTTCAAAATCATTACGGAGAACAAAACAGAAAATAGCAGTAATCCACTGTATAAATTCATTGCTACCACATCTTGTGCACTGCTTGCAGTTCTTGATTGCCCAACTTCCCCATTGTCCAGGACTACAGAGAAGATAATAAGGGGGGGCAGAAGTACACAGTGCTTTCCACAGGAGAGAAGAAACCAATTGCGATGCTTCTGTCTAAACAGCAGAAAATTGAGGGATATCATAAAATCATGAACAATATAGAGAAAGTGAGTAAGGAATAATTACTCACTTTCTGCTTAGATGGTCCTTAAACCATTGAATAACAGAAGCTATTAAGTCATACCAAAAGCAGGGATAGAGTTAATTTCCTTCCTAGTAGCTGGCACAGTGCTGGGTTTTGGATTTAGGGTGAGAATAATGTTGACAACACACCGATGTTTTAGTTGTTGCTGAGCAGTGCTTACACTAGTCAAGGACTTTCCAGCTCCCCAGG
>NW_008794407.1:302046-337748 GCF_000699145.1 Aptenodytes forsteri | reverse complement strand
GATGGCTGAACACCTGCCTGCCCATGGGAAGTAGTGAATGAATTCCTTGTTTTGCTTTGCTTGCGTGCGTGGCTTTTGCTTTACTTATTAAACTGTCTTTATCTCAACCCACGAGTTTTCTCACTTTTACCCTTCCGATTCTCTCCCCCATCCCACTGTGGGCAGAGTGAGCGAGCGGCTGTGTGGTGCTTAGTTGCCGACTGAGGTTAAACCACGACACTGAGTTATATTTTTCTCCTTTTCTTAAACTCTGTTAAAGCCAGGATGTGCTACTTAGACCTTTGATGTGAGAATCAGAATACTTCTCACAAGCTGCAACCTTTCAGGATAAACCTGCTCCAGCGTGGGCTGTCCACAGGCTGTGTTCCTTCAGGGAATATCCACCTGCACAGTGGGGTTCTCCAGGGACTGCAGTGTGGAGACCCACTCCACTATGGGTCCTCCCCAGGGGGTGCAGTGAAACACCTGCCCCACCGGGGTCTCTCCAGGGGCAGCAGGGGAATCTCTGCTGGGGGGCCTGGAGCACCTCCTCCCCTCCTCCTGCTCTCCTCTCAGGGCTCACAGGGCTCTTTCTCACACTTTTTCCCCTCACCCCTGATTGCCTGTCCTCACTGAGGCCATCCCTGCAGCCCCCCACTGCTACCAAAACCTTGACACCTGCACTCAATACAATTATCTACTTTCCAAGGTCCAAGTACCCAAGGTCAGAATTGTTTAAAAACATTCCTTACATCCTTTGCATTGGATTATGTGACTGAAAAGTTCATTTCTTACAACTTTTAAGTATTAAAAACTTTGTAACTCAATATAGAAATCTTCTAGTTTGCTTTTTGCGAGCCATGATCCTCCCCCTGCCCCCACCCCCACCCCCATTTTGCTGTACCCACCTTCTTTGCCTGTATTTGGTTATTTTGTTGGCCCAAAATTTTTAGCTTTTTTGGCAACATGGAACATTCTTTCAAATATTCCCTTCCATCTGTATGACATAGTCTAATCTCATGTTTTATTGAGCAATTATGTCAACTGAGCAATAATGGCACAGAATAAAGTAGCTAAAAGATATTCAGATATCATTTTTCAACCTTTCTTCTCAGTATTGACCATATTATGTTCTTTAGCTGACATGGTAAAATACGGTAAATCTTTACAATTGTTTAAATTTTAAAAATACCAGAGTTCTGGCTTCTCCTGAAGTCATGATGATTTTTCTACAGATTTCTCTTAAGCCACAATTTTAATCTATATATGTTCTTCAGAGATATAACTGTCTCTTTCATGACTTTTTGGTGACAAATGGCACTCAATTTTTTTCAGAACTTGAAAAAAAATTCTAAAGATGCATATTCACACAGAAGGCTTCACTAAACTTCCAATTTCCTCCCTCCAACATTTCATTCATTCTTTCAGAGCAAATGTGTCTAAATACTGTCTAAATGTTCAAGGACTGATCGCAAGTCAGAAGAAAAATTAAGTCCTTTCACTAATTATAAATATCAATGATGTGAAGATCTCAGTGGCCTACAATTCCATATAAAGCCTCTGATTATTTCAAGTAATAAGCCAATTAATACACTCAGATTATTCGTGAATAATGTATGAGAAGAAAAATAGAAAGCATTACTGTCTTTGAAGAGCTTGCTTGCTCTAGTCAAAGATCTTTTTTAAAGATCAGTTACTGTACATCAATACTTTTTTAGATCAAATACCACCATCAGCTACATGAATCTCTCCAGTAAGGGCCAGAGCTAGTAAATTACAACAGTGAACAGCCTGATCAAGAGATGTTTGATGGAAATTCAACATCTTCTTGATGTTGTGCAACACTGAATTAAAGAAAAACACTAACTGAATATAAGCTTGGACTCCAGCACTGGTGCACTATCAGAGGTTTTTTATATTGTACTTTTTGTGTTTTCCTTCTCAGAGTCTTAGCTGGCTTTCAGATGATCAGGAACAGCTTAGTGCAGAGCTGTTCTTGCATCTCACCAGTACTAAGTGAGCCTCATATACCGCATCTCAGGAAGGAGCAACCTGAAAAATATATGCTGTGATTTCTTGTTTTACCATAATGCGTAACATATGGCCCCTTTGTTGTTTCTAGTTTCCTTTATTGACAGTTTTAATTTCAGTGCATTTCCTGCCAAACTGAAAGTCATATTTTATGTTCATTACATGCTAGAGCCATGACAATTTAGAGGCACAAAAGAAACATCTGGTAAATAAAGAGAAGATCAACTAAGAAATTGGTATTACCCCTACATGGCAAGAAAGTAATGTGCACAGAAGTTGCCTGGTCAGGACACAGATTTTCTATCTGGAAAGAACATACCATAAGGTAAGAACAGCTTTTATCCAGCTCACAGATACCAACATCTGTTACACGGCAAAGACTGACTTTTTCCTCTGCGATCAGGCTTGATTTTCTCCAACTTTTCCTTGGAGAGGTAACAAAAAAATTAATAGTTTTCTCTTTTTCACTGCTATAACTTTTGTGGCTGGGGTTCTCTTTTTCACTGCTATGCCTTTTGTGGCTGTTGAATATTTTTGGGAAGAAAACGTTTTGAGATTCCTGTGCCTGGTTCATCCTCAAGTTCTGTGGAAATTCTACTATTTTCTGCTACTTTCACAAAAGTTTAACAAAGATGCAGCTATGAACTATGTCACTATGAGCACCAATCCTCTTTAACTTTTAATTTAACTCTATCTGAATTCTGTATCAGTTCAGAAAAACCCTGAATGTTTGAATTTTTTCTAAAATTGTTTGTGGATTCAGTGAAATTTTAGGTATGTACTTATTCCTTAGCATATGGGGTCTCTCACTGGAGCTGGAACAACCAGCTTTTTCTGAATCAGCGTCTACTTCTCAAAGGTAAAGATTGAAAACACAGAATAATTCATGCTGGAAGGGACTTCAGGAGGTCATATATTCCAACCCTCTGCTCATGAAAGTCATAGAGTAAGGCTGCAAACCAAACTTTCTGTATTCTGAGGACTGTTTGACCTAAACCCTGTGTTGGGGTTTCAGTGTTGTTCTTGGCATTTTGAGAGTTCCACACCCATTTCAGGAAAACTCACAAATTGAAGTTGTTTAATTTCTTTTCTTCAGTATCATCTGAACTATTGTCATGTTTAATGGCAACTTTTTAAAGTGTAGAATCAGCTGGTTATTTCTTGCTGAGGAAAGCCAAAGGATGTTCAAAAATTCCTGTCTTTTGGGAAGTTTCTCAGGTATCTAGGTTCTTGTTTGATGAAATCTGATGATTAATCACTAGATAGAAAATGAGAATGTTACTATACAGCTCTGGTTTTGTGCCTAGTGTTCTCCAATGTTTGAAAATTCTCCTAACTGCTCATTTTTAAAGATTCATTAACATTTTCTTTGGATGACGAAGAACTTACTTCAAACTATAACATGCTTTTTAATTCCTACAAATAACATGAAAAATGTACTCAGGAAAAAAAAAAAGAAATTACCCACATTAAAAATAAATGAGATTAGAGCAACACAGAAAATAAATTCTGTCTCTACTGCCCACATATCTGCACACATACCTTCCTAAAACAGTCAAAAATTTCAGAGCCTAATGAAAAAAAAAAATTTAGATGTATATAAATAATGTTGTGCAACTGAATTTTTTTCAAATATTCATTTCAAAATCTATCCTATTACACAGCTTCTCATTTGTTAATATATTGTATAGTCTTCAAATGGGGGAGGGACAGCTGCTGAGTAATTTCCAGAGCTTCTCTG
This sequence comes from Aptenodytes forsteri, assembly GCF_000699145.1. NCBI lineage: Eukaryota > Metazoa > Chordata > Aves > Sphenisciformes > Spheniscidae > Aptenodytes > Aptenodytes forsteri. Next base: position 333,997 of record NW_008794407.1, on the reverse strand, counting down.
GTTCTTTCACAGGCTTGCTCCTTCCAGTTAGACTATAAGCCAAACCTGGTCCTATTCTGAACTTCTTTCTCTCCCTTCCCCCTCCATCCACCCTCAAAGTCCAGCGGGGTCACTAAGAGCTTCTGGGAAAAAAAGCTAAATTTCATCATAATGCCTAGACTATGAAAGAATTCAAAGACCTCCTCAAACCTCGGTGAGAGAGGGTAGTGCAAGCTGCATTGCCAAGTTAAATACAGGAAAGCTTCCAGAGGGAGTCAGTGGGAACAATGCAAGAATTTAGCTAAAGCAGGGATTGAAAGCACAGGAGAAGAGAAGATAATTAAAAATCTCAGAGCTAACCTATTTTCTTACCTCTTCTATTATGGTCTCTGTGGAACATCTCTGTAAAGGCTGAGATAAGCATTTGATGGATCTGAGTAGGATCCATGGGGTTTTGACAGCAAAATGACAGCAAGGAAAAAAAAAAGTTTGATGAACTATGGGAAATTTTTTTAGTATTAATTTACAGAATAGGTAAAGAGGGATTGTGGAAACGGAGCCTTGAGCTATGAGAATATTAGTGCACCAAATAGTGGCCTTGTATGTCACTGGGCTCCCTATGAGGTTACCCACACTGAAGCTCTCTGCAAAGCACATTATTTTGCAGTGAGGATATCTGGCAGCAGCACACTTTGTCTCAGAGCTCAGTGATGTACTGACATAGCAGTGATGTTGCAAGCCAGTAAAGCTTTGCACTGCTACTCTTCCCTCAGGTAGCCAGAAGCAGTTCCAGACATGTTTTGCAAACTGAGACAGTACTCATCAACAGTTATTTCCCCTTTGTTCTGCACTGTCTGAGCCCTCTATAAGTTCTGTCTCACTTTGCTGAAATAATGACCCTTAAGCATGACATCTTAAAAGTAACGCACATGTTGCTTTTAACTTTTCCTGGTTTATATGTACGTTGCCAACCCAGTACAGAATGTCTTTGCCTAAGGTATATTTAAGTTCAGAACATGTATACATTCTTGTGAAATAATCTGATTAATTCACACAGTGCTTGCTTATTTATTAAAATTAGACATTATTTCAATCTGTTTTACCAGAATAACTGTAGCACTCCTAATTACATCTACCTGAATATTAGCATTTGCATCATGTGTGACCAAAGGAGTGATATATGGGTCACTTCATCTGAAATGCATAAAACCATAGCCACACAAACCTTTGAGTTCAAAATGCGGGGCAGTTCTCTCTTTCCTGTATAAATTTTCTAAATAAGAAAGAGAAGGATAGGACTTCCTGCTGGAGACCAGGCGGAAAGACTGGAGCAAAGAGGAGCTACCCTTGGTGGAAGATCAGGTCAGAGAATACTTAAGCAAACTGAACGTATATAAGTCAATAGGCTCTGATGGGATGTACCCACGAGTGCTGAGGGAGCCGGCTGAAGTCATCACAAGGCCACTCTCCATAATCTTTGAATGATTGTGGTGACTGGGAGACATGCCTGAGGACAGGGGGAAAGTAAATGTCATTCCTATCCTCAAGAAGGGCAAGGAGGACCCAGGAAACTACAGGCTGGTCAACCTCACCTCGATCCCTGGGAAGGTGATGGAGCAACTAATCTTGAAAACCAGGCAGACAAAAGACAAAAAGGTCGTCAAGAGTAGTCAGCAAGGATTTACCAATGGGAGGTCATGCTTTACCACCTTGATAACCTTCTATGATAAAATGACTGGCTTGGTAGAAAAGCAGTGCATATTGTCTACCTAGACTTCAGTAAGGCTTTCAATGCTGTCTGCCATAAGATCCTCATAAAGAAGCTGATGAAGCATGGGCCAGATGAGTAGACAGTGAGGTGGATTGAAGACTGGCTGCATTGCTGGGCCCAGAGGGTGATAATCAGTGGAACAAAGTCTAGTTGGAGGCCGGTAACTAGTGGTGTTACCCAGGGGTCAACACTGGGTCCAATCCTTTTCAACATCTTCATTAATGATATGGATGATGGGGCAGAGTCTGCCCTCAGCAAGTCAGCAGATGACACTGCTTCACTACCTTACATTACAATAATTTTTATTAAATGGCATGCATGGAGATAGTTTATCCTGATCTAAACACTATTTTTAGTATTGTGTACATTACCAGATTATTTAATTTCCCTACAGTCATAATTAGTACAAGTTATGAGGTAAACTTCATCTTATGTCGAATAAAAAATTCTTGGAGTAAACATCTGTTCATGCAGTCATAAGTAAATGAGGTAGATGTTTGATACCGAGCTTTTTTTTTTCTGTCTTTCTTCTCCCCACCCGCCTCTACCCGATTCCAGAGATGACAGCAATTAACAGTTAAGATCTTCTTTATGCTTTTCCATTCCACTAAACAGTAACATTTCTGAGTGTACTATAGAGAAGCAGTGATTTAGACATTAATTGAAAGATCAACTGGTTCCTTGATGGCAACTGTTTTTGACTCTACCATATGATTTACGGTGTGTTTTAAAGATACAAAGTTATTTTCTCCTATCAATTACTGTCTTGAAAAATCCAGTAGTGCTCCAGTGGATGGCAAAGTTTAAACTTTTTAAAGGTATTTTACTTTTTCAAGGATTGTCAGGGAGCCACAGAGAACAGCTGTGTGCCTCTACCCCGTTTCCAGATCTATAATGTTCTCACTCCCCAAGGACTCCTTGGTTCTGTTCCAGCTATATGTCTAGACCCATGGAAAGTCAGAGAAGTAGAGAGGTTGACACAGGGACAGCAGGTCCTTGGCAAGGCAAGGCCTGGAGAGAATAAGTATGATAGCCTGTGATGCAGTGGTAATTAGCAGAAAATACTCCTTTCACAATGCAATGTTAGAATTAGAAGGAAATATTTTGGCTTGAGTGAAAATCCACTTAAAAATGCATTCTTTCTCCCCACCCCACTCTGACAATTTCTGAAGTACCTGCTAGGCCTCCAGTGGTAGATATAATAGGAATATGCTCCTATAGAGCCAAGAGCAAAATACCATTTGGAATTCTAGCTGGGAATGTATTTGAGAAATGAATTGTGTCCTGGGTGATTTCTTTATTTATTCATTTGTTTTTAGATAAAATGTGAAAGAGAAATATATAGCGCTAATTGTGTGAAATGTGTTCTATAGGGAGTATTTCAAGAAATGCACAAAATTAAGGAAATTTACAACTGAAAATCTAGACTAGTGGTTCCTGACCTTTGGCTTGGAGACAAAGTTGCTTACAACATCTTTTGAAGTTGTTAACAGCCACTGGAAATTAGGATGAGAAATAAACTATGATTGCTGTAGGATATGTTTACACTTCAGTTTTCCTTCATGTTTTAAAGCAAGCCGGTGGGCTGAATTGGTCATTGCTAAATTGCATACATTTCCACACAAGTTAATTATGATGGCCATTGCAATCACATGATAGAAGTCTCTACATTTTTCTACAGTTGTCCACTTGTATACCTTGTCTTGTCATAACGCCGGGAATTATTATAGAAAATGGATATTCTGGAAACTTTATCTTACTGCTGCTACCATGTCTTATGAGGTCATTTTGCCCATTGCTTCTTATGTCACTGCTTCTTTTCTTGCTGTGCAAACCATAAGAGTCTCCTCTGAGAGCACCAGGCAAGCCTGGATAGGAACATCCCACTGCTATTACGGCTGGAGGTCAGATGCTTGCTGGCCTATGGGATACTAACCAGGTGGGCAGCTGGTATGCCCTACACAGGACTAGGTCTATGGTGTGGCCTGTGGCTGAGGCGAATCTCTGCATGGTGAAATGGAAATTTTACACCTGAGAGATTAATTTTTACAATTGCATTGCTCTCTGTAGTGTGTGGGAGAGCTGGGATCTGTCATTCTGGCATGTCGCTCCCTGTGGCAGCATCTTGCACTCTACGTGTCTTTTTTTGGTTGTAGCACCATGAGGTCTGTAAGAAGCTGGTAATGGTAAGAGTGCTGGGTGTGTGCATCCATGCCTGGGCAGAGATTTATTCTAAGGGCCACTTTTTGTTCATTTTCTCCAGAAGCAGTCATAGAATTTTTTTGCCAGGTTTCCTCTGAGCTAGTAAGGAACAAGTTGTGATATGCTAGATTGCTCTGAGAAGCACTGTCAAGTAGCCAGGGAAGGGAGGTGTGAAAAATTAATGCACTGTCCCTGGAATGTGGTCCCTTGTCCGCTTTATTGTGTTTGACCCCAGATTGTTGGCCCAGAGTGCAGACTGTCTTCATTTGCCTCACAATACCTAGTGTATTTGTGGACAATGCGTTGTACACTGATGTCTTTTCAGATGAAGTTTTGGGTGACCTCATTACAATATGAGTTCATTAGACAAACTTCTCCTGGCCACTAGTTGTTGTCCTTGACCTTCGTTCAACTAGATTTAATTTTCCTGAAACAGCACTATTCTATGTTTCTGTCAGAAGTTACTCAACCATGTTTCTCCATGTGTTCCTACTGGGTAATTCTTCAGGCAGCAACGCTTTTTCCAGCATAATCAGACCAAAAATTCAATTTATTCCTGTCCCCAGGTTATCCTTCTGTGCTCCTAGGACTGGGATTACGATGTCTTCTTTTTCTTGAGTAGCAGCTGTAAGGAGTAACAAAATGCACTGCAGGACCAAATACTGAAACAGTTCTTTCCCAGCACGCGAGACCTGAGTTTTCATAGCTTTTTGAAGCCTTGGGCTTGCTAGGTTAAAAGAAATTTTGGAAGAAAACATTGCAGGGTTCAGGTAGCAAAGGAGGACTGGAGTTTGCAGGCTGTTGGTCCATTATATTCTGTGGAGAGTGGTACGTAAACCAGGGTATCTCTCATACATGATTTTTTTTTTTTTAATGTGACCAGAAAGTGGGATTTTGTGCAACTTTCTTCCCTAGCATGTGACACATGCAATATGGGTCATCAGGTGATAAGATACTCTAAGTAACCCAGGTACCATTGCTTAGTACACTTTCCAATGTCCCAGCTGAAGTTGGAAAATGCTAATCCAGATAACTGGGATTGTAAAATCACACAAAAGATACAGGAGAATCAAAGATGTGAAATAAAATTATCAACAATAAAACAGAATAGACTCTAGAGCAGACCATTTTAATAAGTGAAGATACATTTTTCAGAGTTACAGAGATTTCAAAGACAACCATCAGGATTTCTCAAAAATTTTACAGAATTATTGCAATAAAACCTGAAAATTCACTGGTGCAGAATGAGCTAATTGGTACTGTAATTTACGGTAAATGGCATATTTCCCACACCATGGCATACAGTTAAAATATGATTGGGATTTTTATAAAATAGTAAAATGGGGAAATACAATTGGCTAAGAGGATTGTCTAAACAAAATTGTATTTAGTGAAGAACAGCATTCACTGAGATTTGCACTTAAAGGATTTAGGCAGAATCACTGGTATTTAACTGTCTGTTTCAAAGAATGATTCATGTAGTAGTCTGTGGAGACAGTATGGGGGGGTAGCCTTTCTGCTGGAAAAGAAAGGTTGCTACAACTCTTCAATGACAAAAGTAATTGGACAACACATTGGAGACACTGATGTGTGGCTGGCGATGGGTTTAAGTTTGACTAGGTGATCTATGATGTCTCCATGAAATCAAACTCTCAGCATATGTCTAATGGTGTAATACAAAACAATGCCCCTTGAAAAAGTTGTGAGCTGAGCATGTTCGTGGGGCTTCTACAACATATGAGAGTGATAGGACTGAAATGGCTTTAAAAAAAAAAAAAAGAAAGAAAATAATCTCAGTGGTTTTTATTGTGCTGTTTTTATTTAGCTGAACAGAGCCCTCTGTACCCACAGTTGTTACAAGGGGCCAGCTACTATAAAAAAACCAAGAAGTTATTTGAAGCTATCATGCCTTTTAAGCCGAAGTGTTTCAAAACTGTTCAGAACAAGGAAATATTGTACCTGTTTTCATACCTTGTTCTAAACAGGCCAGAGCACAGAGATGTACTGAAAATGCTAGTGCTGGCAGGAGGCTCTGGCAGAGGCACCAAGCAGATTTGGCACTACCTGTTTTGACGATGTTCAGCCTTCTGCATGCTTAATGTCTGTATGAATGCGTGTGGAGAAGCACCTCTTCAAGGAGTCACGACTCCCCTGAGTCTCCCACATTCCCTGAGTGTTCCCATCTGAACCGTTTCATATCCATACGGCAGACAAGCAGCTTTCTTTCGATAAGAGCACAAAATATATTTGAAATTCTGGAAAGGGGGCTGTTTCAACCTGGTACAGACACTATCCCAGCTGTCAGGCTAAAACAATGCAAAATTTCAGAGAGTTTTGATACTTATCCAGAAACCATGGCAGCTGCGTTATCAGTAAAACACAGCAACAGAATTACCTTTTATAGTACTCTACTGTACCTGATGTAAGGCCCTGAATATTTGTAAAGAGACAAACCCAGTACTTTGCCAGTAGCAAATATCTGCTTTGAAGTTTCTATAAAAATAGAGACTTAGTCTGACAATGGTTGGCAAGTGGCTGTCTTATCTCATAATACCTGCAGTTAAGACTAGGACGATGGCAATTTCCAGTTTCAGTGACATAGAAGTTTTTTATTGGAAGGATGACTGTAGACTTCAGAAAACTCATCTAACATAAGTAATAGTAAAATTACCATAAAATTAGAAGTAACTTAACACTTAAGGGGAAATGTTTGAGGCAAATTAATCTAAAATCTGTGTTTCCTTCACAACACAAAATAGGTAAGTGTAGGACAAAAGTGAGAGGAATTCTAGTAAAAAGAAAATAAAATCTCTTATACTGTTTTGGTTTGGTTTTCTTTTTTAAACTTTGAAGCAAGAAAGTAAGATTCCTTAAGTGCCAGATATGCGGGATTTTCCATAGACCTTACTTGCTTTTTCTCAAGCTTACTTCTCCTGAATTAATGTGGCTTTGTCAGAAGACCAGCCACAAGATCTTCTATTCAATGAAGAGGTTTTCCTAGTATGTTTTCAAGCTCTGAAACCCATTTTTTAAACTTTGAAGCAAGAAAGTAAGATTCCTTAAGTGCCAGATATGCGGGATTTTCCATAGACCTTACTTGCTTTTTCTCAAGCTTACTTCTGAATTAATGTGGCTTTGTCAGAAGAACAGCCACAAGATCTTCTATTCAATGAAGAGGTTTTCCTAGTATGTTTTAAAGCTCTGAAACCCAATAAAGCTACCCACAACACTACATGCCATAGGCTGGGCAGCCCTCAGGTTTCTCCTTGTAGCAGTTGATATTGTAATAGATGGCTTTATGCACTACCATCATTGACACATTTTTCCAATGTAGTTCGGTTGCAAGAAGCAGGAGTCACTATAACTGAATAACCAATTCTGCAGGGAAACAACATAACAGGTTCCACAGTCCAAACTGATCTATATGCAATATAGAAACTCCAATATTCAAAATCCATTATTTGAGAGTATTTACCAATATGGTGAAATTCTTCATCCTGTCTTCCCGTATAATTGAATCTTTGCATTTCAGATTTATTGCAATGAATGATTATGAGAAGTCTTTCTAGTGGGCAGAAATATTAATCATACTTGCAAAACATGAAAGGCAGTGGAATGAAACTGGACTATTAAGGAAGATGATTTTAAATCCAGTGTACCTTTAAAAACATTAATTGCATGGATTTCCATAATATTACAAACCTCAGATGGTGGTTGTTAAGAAACAGTCACCTGAGCATTTGAATTATGTAACTGGTACTTCAGAACAGTTAATTTTAAATAAAGTAATCAGAATAATGTTATAAATACATATACATTTCTTAAAAAAAATACAATGCAAGTGTTTCTTCCTCTGCAACTACATGTTTTAATCATTATAGTTAAATACAACAAAATTTGTGGAGAAAAGTAGTACCTTTTATTTGCTCAGCTGATGTTACAAGGAAAGACAGACATATCTTGTTTTATGTTATTAGACATACCAGTCCAAGATATCAGATATGCCACTAATTTTAAAGGGGGGGGCGGGGAGAAGAACAGGAAACTGGAGTTATTAGGCAAATGACAGTCACCAAAAAAATCTAAATATTGGTTACAGAGATGTTGTTTTTAGGGCTGCATCAAGTTTGGAAGAAATGAAAAAACTTTAAGGATAAGGTATAATATGACTTCATGATTTTCCTCAGTCTTGTTCAAAGATGATGGTCTAGCTGAATTCAGGCTTATTCCTGGAGGCACTGTCTTTATCAAAGTCATCACTTAATTAATTTCACCTTTCCAATATGAAATTCATAAATGAACTACGGAGGAAAGAAGATGAGTGCCATCTTGTCCGATGGCAGCACATGATCCAATTTATTCTGATAGAAAGGGGCTGGGAAAAGGCAGTAAAATGAAAAGCATGGAAAACCTGCTAAGCCTGCCAAGCAGGAACATTAGCCAAGAATTAACTTGTTTCTTTACACGGGGAATTCAGGAGGAGGTGAGTAATCCAGCTGAACTGTGCCAAAAGAAGTACAAAAGATGGGTGAAGATGATACTTCGCTGAAGGCCTGTTGGAGATTGCTCACTCTATCCCACCTTCCTCCCTTCAGATTAATTTTCTTGTAACTGAATTTCAAAAGAAAAATGAGCAACAAGTTCAAACAGTGTTGAAACATTAAATTTAAAATTATTTTTATTTTTCATGTTTCTAACTACTTTGTACTCTTTTTTTCAATGATATATACAATAAAACTATTTGTTGTTTTTTCTATTTTATTTTATTATTTCATGAAAAATTTTGAGTGCAAAATCAAACAATAAAACATAAGAATATTATCATTATGTTTGTTTGCACTAGATAAAGAAAAAGTAATTTGCAGATTTTCATAATGTAGCCATATGTTTGGGTTCATACCTAGACTGTAGTCTTCATTGTACTAGCCTGATTACCTTGTATAAACAATGCATGCCTTACTGCGGTAACTAGGGGAAAGGTAAAGGCGGCAGGGGGAGATCGCGACCACCGACTCAATTCAAGACTGGAAAGACTTGCCCCCTCTCACCTGCAAGGAGCATGCGTGCTAATTTACATGGCAAGCAAGGCTAATTGGAACATAACTAACCAATAAGCATGGACTTAGGTGGGTTTTTGCTAATCATGTAACAATATAAATACGCTGTAGTTCTTTTGTGTGGTGTGCTAGCTTTGTGGAATTACCACCTGGCACCCATCTTTGTGCAAACATGAGATAAATAAATGTCTCGGCTCTGTGTGTAAGATTGGCTTAATGCACACCAGGTACCGGACCCCGCTTGTGGGACAACAATAACGCAGAATTTTTTTATTCATGGGTGTTTTTTACAGGCTTCCTTTACAAGTATTGTTTAAGTATTCCTCTTATAAGAAATAATGCAAGATAACTTTATGATGAGGAATAGCTAAGAAAAAATTGTAAGTGTTTTAGCTGGTAAGATATTCCATAAGAATTAGGTTTTTACTTTTTTTTGATCTCTCATGGTCTAAATTTTTGTGGTGGAGAATGCTAAAAGGATTTCTGAAATGAAAGCAATTATCAATACGTAAGTTCTAGAATTCCCAAAATAAATAATTTTGTGCTAGCAGAACACTCTTTTTTTGAAGGGACTTAAAATTTGAACTGCTTATTTGAAACAATATAAATACATGTTCAGGTGAGACATAAGTCAGGATAATTTGAATTTTAATAATATATTAATCTTATATGTATATCTATACAAATTGTACACATATATGTATTGATTATTAAACTTCCATTTAGCTAATATTAACTCTTAAATGTTCATTATACAAAAGAGAGTGGATTAAAACTATTTTGGTATAACAGCTTAGAAAGATTACCATCTGAATCTAGTTTAAGAAACATCATTTACAGAATACTCAATACTGCTGTGAAAGAGCTAAATATGAATCAAGCTTAAAAGCTTCTCATACTTTTGCATGACAGTTGTAGCATTAGAATGCATGAACCGTGCTATACAGAATGAGTGTAAGAATATACTTTATTCTTTCTTTGTTTTCAGAAACTGCATGAAAGGGACACATATCCTGGTGATATCATCCATGACTCTTATAAGTGCATGAACATGGAATGGAATTTACACTGTACTATATTTACCAGCCAAAGTTTATGTGCAGCAAGCTTCCTGTGTAATTTTGAGCTGGTATATGTGCACTACTAAGAGAAATTCAACATACTGTGCTCAAAAAATTGTTGCAGCTGACTAAATTTAGGATGCTGTTTCACAGCAGATAAAATGGTATTCTCAGAAATGTGGGATAAAATCCTGTCCTCTCTGCCATGTGTTCAGGAGATGAACTGGTTCAAGCCATCCGACAAAACTACCTGGAAAAAAAAAAAAAAAAATCATAAAACAAAATCCCTACACTACTTTGATCTTACAAGTACAAATGTTAGTATAATGGAGGGAAAGGCAATGTATAGGGGAGGGAATGGCAACATATGGGGACGAAAGAGGAAAGACTGAGAGCAACACTATACTAGTTCCAACTTAGATTGTTGTAAACTGCCAGGCAGGTTTTCCTTGAGACTTTATACATCAACTTTTAAAGAGACTTTTCTTGTCTCTATAACATTTTCTACATTAAAATGAAAGTGTAAAATATAAGCTAAAACAAATGAACCAAGAATAATCCCTTATCATGTATTAAAAAATTACTGTTCACTGTTTTTAAAAAATAAACCTATATACCTACTACTCCTTTTCCAAAAAAAACCTCAAAAAAAGCAAGATGTCAGCTGTAGCTAGCACATGAGAAGTGAATGAAATTTATAGGGGTAGGAGTGAAAATTTTCTTTTAGTCAAAAAACTGTCACTGAAAGATACAGATTCAGGTCAGCCAAACTTTTTACATGTTCTTTTTGAATGGATTTGGCAGGAAAGTGCAATAAAAATAGGTAAAAGCCCTTTTGGAAATGCTTTAAAATTTAAAAATTTCATCCTGAACTGTTTATTATGCCATCTTAATTAGCTAAGCTATTCAGAATAGTTACTCACTAACTTAAACTTTTACTGCATGTTAGCACATGTATATGTATTAACTTGCATCATTATTCAGAGTGGTTATATAGTTATTCAGAATAGTTTAACAAAAATGGAAAAAAAAAAACCAACCATTTTCAGAATTCTTTCTTACCAGACAAAAAACATATGTTAAAAAAAAAATGAATTTACCCCAATAAAGTATTTGTTCTCTTTCCTCTTCTCATTGAACTTTTTTTTTTTGTAATTGCTTAATTACACTGCTTTGTGTAACAAGTTTCACAAGTCTCTAGCATTCGGTTATTATCATTCACAAAAAAGTGTTCCAACAACAGGCCATATATTTCTTAAATGGCCTAATTCAAATATGGCTGATAGTCACTGAGAAATTCAAATTAATCTTAATATAAGTATTTTATATATACAGTGTAAGAGATTTAATTTTAGAGAGCATATTCTGTGATTGAATTCCAAGATGAAGCGCAAACTTCAGCTTTGACAACAGACCAGCAGCAATGTCTTTCCAGGACACATTGATCATGTGTGACCCTTTGTATTACTTATTAGACAATGTATGTAGACAGACAGAAAAACTGAATACATTTAAAGGTGCATTTTACCTTTAGACGTGTTTTAAGTCTCAGCAAGCTCTATTAAGCTTCTGTGAACGGTATGTATTAGGGATACTTTTGAACCAAAGGAGTTCTTTTAAGCATACTATAATGGCATACTGGAAGGCTTAGCTTTGAACACTTACAATAGAGAATTGGAAAGGTCCCTGTGTCAGGTTTTTGCTTAGGAGATTTTGCATACATTTCAGATGATTTTGCAGTCTAACAGAGGATGCTGTAGCAGTCCCTGCTCTGACAAAATGAAATTAGAATTACACAGTTTACTTTTTTTTTTTCCCCTGGGAGTTTCTAAAACACTGGGAAGCACAACAAATAGCTTGTTACAGCCTGCCTTTGTGCCTTGATGGGATACCTGTCCTATGCATGCAGCCCTTGCTGTTGATTCCTATTTGACTCCAATCTTCCTATGTTAGGGTGCAAGGACGTGTCACTGCTCTTTAAGTCCAAGATCTACCAGTGCAGACTAAGTTTGCAGTACCTTTCTTGGTCCATGGGACACAAAGTCTGGGTATGACAGACACCCAAACCAGTTCTGTTGCCCTTCTGATCCCCTAGTTGTTTAGAAGTACAATTATCTTCCTTCCCTTCCACCATTACCACATTCCCAAGGCTCCCTGCTTGGGACGGGGGACCAAGACCAAACTGACAATTTAAAAAAAAGATATAAACTGAGGAAAGGAATTTCTTAGTCTCAGACATATTAGTTCTTAAGAAGACACAAGGCTCCCATCAGGTTGCTTCTGTAAGAAGAGACAGTCACTGCACCTCCATAGAGAAATTAAATCCACTGCTTTAGCTTAGAAAGAGTAATTTTGGTTTGATGGATCTCATTCTTGTTTGGTCACTAACATGCCCATTCCTCAAAACAAAGGAATGCCCTCATTCTAAAATACAGATTTATGTCACAATCTAAAGATGTGATGAAAATCAGAACTGGGTCTGAAATATGTCATTCTGACCATACAGTAAGTTTCGTTTCACTCTTCAGTGCAGCACAGTCTTCATTCTCTGTTCCTGCACATCTTCAAATGTTACAGATTTAGTCTATATTCCCTGCTTAAAGTGTGATTTAAAAAGATCATGGTATAGCCAGAGATGCTAAAAAATGAAATAAAATTAAGTATTTTCCAGATAATAAATATAGACTCTGGGCGACTGAAAGTGAGAAATTATTTGTTCAAAGAAATTTTTCTCTCATCATATAACCTATATTCTTCAAAATGTAATATGCGTGTAAGATACAACAGGCCTGTAAAAATATTGTCATAGTTTTGCTGACAAAGAATGCACTTTTTGCAGGTTAGAGATATTAGATTAAATTTTAGCTTCAGAGTAAGAGTGTTTGTTCAAATACGATTAAACCCATTGGTGAAAAGTAGGTTACAGTACTCGTTTAGCTATATTCTTTAAATAATCTGGTATTAAAATGCTAAAATTGAGATTATCACTACAATTTATTTTTCTTTCAAATTACTTTTGTCACTTATCCCTATTAATGTTATATGTCATATATGTAATTCTGTGCTCAAGCAGACAGCAGGTGATAGAGAAAAACAAAATGGAAAGATTAAAGCTCTTGCTGTCATCATTAAGTGCCGGGTTGTGCTCTACCTTTGGCGGATCAGAAAGACCTTTATTTTCCTTACTGTCTGTAAAGACTACTAAAGGAGTGCTCTGCAACTTGTTAATTTCAAATTGTTCTTACAAAGACTACAGTCAAAAACTCCAGAATTAGAGTTCAGAATTTAAAAAATACTTGTTTTTTATCTTGAATGAAAGTTTAAAAGCTTCACTGAGAGTTAGAAAACTTGTTCATCTGGACATCGGTGGACATTATACTACATTTTTCTCAGAATAAAGATCTAACCTGTAAGATGTGGGGGCAAATATTAGGTTGCTGTATATCAGCATCAATCTTTGCATTCACTTGGAGAAATACTGCGTCCACTGAAACCATAATTTGTTTATGTTAACTTGAAGCCAGTCCATATTCCAACCTGAAACATGCCCTGAATGTGAATTCGATATATGCAATGTGGAGGTTATGGTATAGAGAAAATATGACAGAATTCAAGATACTTGCTAATAGGAAAAAAATGAAATTTTAAGAAGCTTTCTTGCTTTAGGATACTGCATCACTCTCAAATGCATTATGTCTGATAATAAACCAATTGATTTCTAGGGGTTTAAAGCTCCACTTATTGTTCATCTTTGAATTTGAAAGATATACTAGTGGATAAAGGAAGATACATTGCCAAGTAGGTTAAATTTGTTAAGTATATTATCAAGTGCTTTACATTAAACAATAAACAGTCTACTGATGCATTGGCAGTTAAAAAGAAACAAATAAAAAATATGTCAAAACTGAAAAGCAACCAAATAAACCAAATCAGATCACTTGAAAAAAAACAAGTAATATGTGTTACTTAGGAAACTGTATTTTGACTAGGATGGGAATGTCAAAACCTTAGCTAAGCAGATGACAAAAACTCAAGTCCTATGAAACTTTTTTTGACATATTGCACAACAGTTCTGTGAGCACTCGAAGTCAGCATATGTCCATGCTGAGCTAACAGAAGTGGTCTCACTGTCATTCCCCCTCACTACCCTTTCGTTTCGTTTCAGCAGCATGCCTCCCCCTCTCTTTTGATGGTGAGGCGGGTACACGGCTGGCAACCTGCATCAGGGAATTCCTCTCTCCTGTTAAAGCTCTGCTCTTCCACAGAGAAGAATCTCACTCATCAGGCCAGACAGAGATGAGAAGTTCGTGCTCAGGAAACCTAAAAATCTACATTACTGTATCTTACTTATTAAAGTGTTTACTTGGAGAGAGAGCCTCAGCCTTGCTCCCTACCCCCAGGCACCTTTTGTAATTGATCCAGTGAGTGATTTAAATTAGTGCTTGCCATGGGCCTTACAGTGATCTGACTTGGGCCTGAGAAATTTCTCTTCATAAACTGATCTGATACAGAAGAAGGCTAGTAGCAGTCCCTTGGTTTAGTCATAATTTGAGCCATTAGAGATTTTGCTTTGAATATAAATCCAGACCATGAGGCCCAGGACCTTTACTGTGTAATGAGCTAGACTATGAATAAGGTGAACTGTGTAGGGGTTGAAATACGATCTGAAACATGATGTGTCTAGAAAAAAAAAACCCTACTTTTGCTTCTGTTATTCAAATAATACTTTAGCCCAAATAGATTTTTTTATTTAAAAATAAATTTCTCTTTTAGGTTTAAGCCAATTTTGTGTGTGTGTGTGTGTGTGAGAGAGAGGGAGATCAGTGTATTTATTACCCTTTGTTGTTGATTGAAGAGGTAGAAGAGAAATGTAATAGTAAAATGTGAGAGACCTGCAAGTTCCAAATTTAACTGCAGCAGAACCTGGGAAAAATATGTACATTTGCATATTTGTAACTCAAAAGCTTTTCTGGTAAAGAGAATTATTTTTCCTGAGATGTCCAGCTGCTTCAAGTATTATTTGTACTGCATATGTTTAAATTAACCACAGAAGAAGGTTAATTCTGGTAGTATCCCTGAGTGATGACTTCCTTTTTTATAACTTCAACTAGAGAATAAGGTATTCAATTTAGTCATTTATTCATTAGTAGAGTATAATAGATAAATGAAAGACAAATTAATGTCTTTGGTGTTATGTAAATAATGAAAAGTCTATTTCCCTACCGTAGTTACATTTTTGATGAGTGGACAAAGATAGTTTTCATTACATGAATATTACATTGTGCTGCCTAAAACAATTAATCTAATTTTTGTGGAAGAAGGCATTGTGTTTATTTCAATGAGATTGCTAAAGGTGATATGGAGAGCTAGTTTTGTTTCACCTCCGTAGTATAATATGTCTTTGCAGTGACAAATGTGGTGCAGAAAGGAAAGCTAGGCATCGTGCCAGATTTGCAAGCACTGCACAAAAGGTTTGTTGTCCTGTTCCATCAGTTTCACTCGAGGCAAAACTACTTTTGCCAAATACTGTATGTTATCGTTGAGCAGAAAAAAAGGGAGGTTAAAGAGCAAAGTTTAATGTGACTTGTTTTCTTTGTTGTAGAACTGCAGCAAGTCTGTGAAGCATAGCAATCTCACTGAAATGAGTAGACAATTAAGCAGGCTAGCAGAGAGACTATACTGGGTCCATATTGCCATTTCCCATTGAGATGTCCTACAAGGGGATCACGAAACGAGGAGAAGATAAGGCACCTATTTTCTTTACGGAACTCTTCTCACATCTTGATCTTGTGTTTTACTGCACCTATGACAGTAGGATACGGCACAACCCATCTAAAAAGATATCCTGAATTTTTGCGAAGTCTCACAGTTTTTAAAGCTGTTTCTTATCCCTAATAAGACAGCAATAGGTCCCCTGAGTTCTGTGGAAGGAGGTCTCCATAGTTCACATGGCTGCAGAGGTGAACCTGGTTTTCTTCCTATTCTTGATATCTTACAAGCAGGGATGATTACCATTTTTGGGCCCTGGTATAACATAACCATCCTTTCTTTCTGCCATTAGCCACCCAGAGCATAAAATTATTTATAAATAATGTTTTATTCCAGGAGCACTCCAGAATTTCCTGGGCTGTAAAAAGTAGACAAATATTTGGAAAAAGTAAACCCTGCTATCTATTAACCTTTCTCAGTTCTGCTTTCTCTTAATGTCCACAGATACTGTCTCTCATGCAAGTCATTTTCCACAGTACATTATGCCAATTTGTTGTGAAGCTGGACACCAGTGATAGGAGTTGATTCCAGTTCATATCTCAGCTGGTTTAGGCTTTGTTGTTAATGCAGCAGAAAGTATAATTTCTTGATTTCTTCGAATGGGCCACTTTCTTTCAAAAGGGCCAGCACTGTTTTGAAATAATTACATGTATGTGTTTTTATCTTTGAATGAGTTTCTGATGACTTTCTAGAATGCTATACTCTTTGAATTCTTTCTGTAATTGTTGTGTTTCCATGAGTTTCCAGATAGTCTGTGCTGATCATTAGATTCTCACCCCCACATGAATGAAAAGATGCTTTTATTACCACATGGAGGTCATGGGGTATTTGTGTTTTGTATCTACAATTCAAAAGATCCCTTGTAGTGTGTGACTGGCTCTGTGTGTGTGCTGAAGATTAGCTGTGAAAAACTCATGTCTGAGGTTTGATTATCAAAGGTACAGTGAGCGCAGATACCAATGCCCCTGTGTATATATTACTGGAAGCATAACACCATTTCTGTTATCATTGTTTTTTTGCAGAACTGATAAGGATTTAAACTGGATAGTATGGATGTCATTTGATCTGGGGGTGTTGCTAGGCTTTTACTTTCTTTTTTTGTATTGCCAAAACTAAGGAAACACCCTGTCTCCAAACAGTTGAGAATATTTATGTCCAGGTGACATTTCCATTCAGCCAACCTCCCCCCTTTGCCCCCAAGCTCTATGGTGAGTAACTATGGAGCATCTGGTTATTTGGGACTTTTATGGATGCCTCTCCTTGTTGACTTTTTTATTCTTGAAATAACTGGGGAAGGTTCTGTTTTTCTGGAAAAAGTTAATGTGTGTTGTCCACGTCCCATCCTTTCTTGCCAACCCAGCATGAGATGTAATGCACTAGGGTACCTGTCAGGTTCAATCTGACCTCATGCATTTGTATGAAGCTCATTTATCCGAAATACTCATTTCAAGAAACTTTTTCCTTGAGAGTAATATAAATTATATTGTCCGAATCTTGTTTTACAGATGAATGTTAAGGATACTTTTCGTACAAATTTTCATTTTAATAGTATTAACCTATTAATCGCTCTGTACTTTTCAGTACTTTGGTGTTAGCTGGCCCCTGCTAAATGATACATGTTTTCAATGAAATAAAATAACTAATGCATCCTTTCCATGAATTTTCTGTTTTTTCCTGCACAGAGAGAGCCAAAGGCGGAAAAAAATCTGAGGTAGATATGTAATGCCTGGCTAAACAAACAGTTTTACATAACAGATTTCATATTCTCAATTTATATTATTTTCTTACAGTATAGTGAAAGCAGGAATAACATTTATTTCATTCAAATTAACGTTAATTTAGGTTGGATTTGCTATTAATTTCTTCTGTCTGTCCCTGCATACAGACAGAAAAACCAAGTAAAAGAGCAATACCAAAATGAAGAAGGGGTTGATTGTAACAAGGCATCTGAAAAGTTTTGTAGTCAATAGATTCTCTCTTTTAGCCTGAACACCGAATGTAATGAAGAGCAGAGGGAGAGGGAGAGGAGAAGAGACTAGATACCTGCTGTCTCACTCTGCAGGCAGCAATGGGTAGATGTCCAAGACAGCTTTTAACTAACGAGAATTTAAAACTGTGGCCACAACAACATCAACGCAGGCTAATTCTCCTCCCCGGGGCAGACACACTCACTTTCCCACCGTAACACAGGAGGTGGGTCAGGGAAGAACTGGATGGTGGGTTGTTCCCAGACTGAATTACTTTGTTGACATTCACTTGGTTTGCTTTGGTAAAAGCATCACTCAGGGCTGGTGTTTAAAAGAGTCTCCTCAGAGCCACTCATTCTTCCCCAAGGTAGAAATTCTGTTGAAGTAAACTAGGTAAAGTCCAAATAAATGCTTTAGGTTTATCAAAAAGTGTATATGATCAAGGGCTCCACAGCAGCTTGTTCTTTAGGCAGCCTGTGTGCCCTGATCACAGGGGTGTGAGAAAACTTCAACAACTGGGTACTATTTACAAAATTGATTTCTTTCCTGGTTCTCACTGAGTAACCGTTTATAAAACTGAAGCAAACTTTGATTTACTTCTCAGTTTTTACCAAGTCTTTGCTTAGGATAAGCTTCACTATTCACTACAATTTAACAACTCAGAACACATAAGTAGGAAATACATCTGGACCCAGAAATAACTGACTACATTTCTTCTTCTCTGATAGCAAAATATTTACTTTGAGAACTGTCAAAGCACTGTTACTCTGGAGTGACAGTTAAGAAAAGGATAGCTGAAGTACATCCAGAGGACATTTGCCAAGAAAATGCACATCCTTCCTGGTTTGTAAATTTTGAGCACCTTGAGTACTTGGCAAAATGCTTTTAAGCTAGAGCAGGCAACATTCCAGCTGCAAAATAAGAACTTTTAAAAGGTTTGATTAATTTGCCATTCAGACTTGTACTATATAATCATGTTTTCTCCTGGCTGTTTGATTAAAGAAAGAAATAAACCACTTCAGCATTAGAGGCATTAATATCCAACGTGCTGATCCTGGTGGGAACTTAATACTTCCTTCCATACAGACAGTGATACAATCACTTAGTAGATGGGAAATGGCATCTTTGTTTTCCCGTGTCACACTGTAACTAATGACAGCAAAAGCAAAGCTGTTTTGCCATGGCCAGCTCACTGGGTAAAAGAGGCTGAGTCATCTCTGCAGACAGTCAGAAAGTAGAGGTCTCCCTCCATAAGAGCTCTCTCATTCTGAAAGATTTGTGCCACATTTTTTCACAGTAGACTGACAAAAATGAAGTGAAAATAATTAACTCAAGACAAATAAGGAGATTGTAGCCAAAGCAGAGGCCTGTGACACCGATAAATTATAAATGGACTAATCAGGATATAATTAACACTAGCTATACTATAACTATTAAACTATTAAACTATTAAATGCTATAATTAACAGTAGTATGTATTTCTAACACTGTGATGGCATAGCCAGACACAATTTTACTTAAATGTGTAACATAATCACCAGAGGCAAACAAAGCTAGGTCTAGTTGCACATAAAAGGCATCCAGACAACTAAAGCTGCCAGACAGATAAGATAAGCACAAGGGACATCCTTCCAAATACACAAGGATGACTAGCAAGACAAAAAGAACAAGATAAACAGGAGTATGGGAGTAAAGGAGGACCCCCTTCCTCTTTTGATGGGAGGACAGTAGCCTATACACATCAAGCACAAGAGGGGAGAACTGGAGGAACTGAAGAAAGACAAGCTCACTTTAGTTCTGACTTCTCTTGTTGACTCTGAGGCCTGATCAGCGGGACCTCTGCAACTAAGAGCCACCAAGAACTGTACCCACCAGTACTAACTATATGGCATCTGCTCCATGGTATTATATACTCACAGCTAATTTAGAATGTGACTGTCAAAAGACAAAGAGCTTTGCGTATGTATTGGTGATGATTAATATTAAAATCTGACCATTAACAAGTGTGTTACTAATGAACAAATTGAATAAAAGTTTATTTTTACAGTCTAAAGCTGACCTGATTTGCTACTCTTCTAAAGTTACATCATGACGTTTCTCTAGCTGATATATATACACACATATATGCATATATATATCATATACATACACATATATATGATACATACATATACATATGTTCAGTAACAATAAGGTATTGTGCCATTTTCCCATAATAAGATAATTTATGCTTAAGATACAGAGTTGATGATTGGTAATATTTGGTATAAACATAGCATCATTTGCAAAGAACTTCCACATTCTTGCAAGCTAGGACTTGCAACACCGAATGCTTAAATCTTAGGGTGGATTTTAAACCACAGTGGTGTTAGAGCTCCTAACCTGGAAAAC
The DNA here is from genome assembly GCF_000699145.1 of Aptenodytes forsteri. Lineage (NCBI taxonomy): Eukaryota > Metazoa > Chordata > Aves > Sphenisciformes > Spheniscidae > Aptenodytes > Aptenodytes forsteri. Next base: position 313,800 of record NW_008794407.1, on the reverse strand, counting down.
ATAACTGAGCAGTATTAACAATTTTTTCTTAAAGAGCATCCAAAGAAGGCCTGATTACCTCTGCCTGTCCTTCACACCACTGTTAGAACACTCCCCCTCCTGAGCCACCCAGAATTAAAGCCAGGTATCTCATATATCTTAGGAGCATTCCCTAATTTACTTTCATTTTTATTCAGGAACTACTTAATGCAAATTGCAAAAGCAAGTTGCTTCATTAGTAGATTACAGATGCAGGCTCTCATGACCATTATTCTGCCTGGTGCCATGAATCTTGAAAAGTCTTTCATGCCCTTTCCCCAATAGTAGCACAGTTGCTATTGTGAAGCAGCCTGACCAGTCGGAGCTCTCCAGAATCACAGGAAATTGTCTTGAGAATTCTGAGCTCAAACCAATGCCAACTGAGGTAAGCATAAGCCCTTGGGCAAGTGCTGTAACCATGATGGTATTTTCTTCCAGCATTTTTAAAAGGTGTTGTTGCAATGACATTTAGTGGGAAACCTGCATGTGAGCTTGTGCCAAATCTGCTCTGGTTCTACTCGTGGTCCAGGGCCTCGCTGGACCTCAATCTGCTTTCCCGTGTGGTTGAAACAGGAGAGGAAATGGCAAACCATCCTAAGGGGGCAGTGTGCAGAATGAAAAAAAAAAATACAGTAAACTTTCAAGGTAAACAGAAGCACACCTGGGGAGTGGTGGTTTTGGATATAGCATCTAAACTATGGATTTTACATGGGTTTCTTAACTCTCCCTAAGATGGAAGTGTTCAAGGCCAGGCTGGATGAAGCTTTGAGCAACCTGATCTAGTGGAAGGTATCCCTGCCCATGGCAGAGGGGTTGGAGCTAGATGATCTTTAAGGTCCCTTTCAACTCAAACCATTCTATGATTCTATCACTCTATGATTTTTTAAAATTGCTTTTGCTGTAGAGAAAGAGGGATGCGTGCCTTTGCCGCAGGGTAGGCTAGGATTTACACACAGTTTTATCAGTCCTTGATCTTGCAGACAGTTACACATAGGCTTAAGTGTTATTTACCTGAGTAAAACTTCTTGAAAGTAAGACCTGAAAAGAATCATCTTGAAGTTAATGCAATTATTTACAGAGGTAAATTGATCTTTTAAGATTTTTTTTAAGAGCATGTAACCTAGAAAAGCAGCATGATATGAAAACAACTCATTAGACAAAGAGCAATCATAAAACTGAACCTCTGCCTTATACAGCTCTTAAATGAAACTGCACTGCCTAATTACTCTTTTCTAAAATATACATAGATTTTACATGTATTTCAGTATCAATATTTAAACCATTTGATGGATATCTCCATCTGGTTGAGGCATGCTAGTTTTTCTGTTTCTATTCTGGCACCAACAATTGCCACTGAAAAGTTTTTAAGCTGTGTTGCATTTAGGCCTAAAAAAATATATCACTTTGTTTAGATTTAGGACATGAAGTATGTTAGAAGAATTTGAGAGGTCAAAGCAGTTCTTAAAATTGCTATCTACAGTACAGAAAATTTCAAATTTGAATCCAGGTTTCCACAATGATGGCATAATGCCCTGATTTATAATATGCTTGAAACAAGTGTAATACTAGCATCACAGTTGCAGGCTCGGACATTTAGAAACAGAGTGTTACCTGTGACTTGACTTGAAACAAGTGTAATACTAGCATCACAGTTGCAGGCTCGGACATTTAGAAACAGAGTGTGTGATAGTTGTATTCTGGTGCCAAACCTTCAGAATTTAGGGACTTATAAATCATATTTTGAGTTTCAACTGAGTTGTGCATACAACTCTGTATCTTGACTCTTCACTTTCAATTACAAATAAAACTTTCAAACTCATATTTTATAAAACTTAAAAGATGTAATAAAACCTCTCACAAAAACACAGCCTAAAACTCAGCCTATGAAATCACCAAAACAAAGGATTAAAGACCTGATATAGTAAAATGTTTAGCATCCTTAGCACTCATTAGTTTAGTGAGAGGGTTAAAGGCACTCACTGCTTCATGATATAGGACTAAAGACTTCAGACAATCATCATACCATTTTTAGATGACCATAAGATTATACCCCTAAATTTGAAGTCATCAGCTCCTTGGAAAAAATTGATCCTGATCTTATGAACATCTTACAAATGTATCTCTCCTTAGACTCACCATCAGTTTGGATTTCATTTGTATCTTTAAGGTTTGGCTTAGGCATATAGGTAAGGACAGCAGACTGGGATCCATCATTATAAATGGCAATACTCAATGAAAGCATCAAAACTACTTGAGAGAACATATTAGACATGGCATTTAGGTTGAAGCACACTCCTCCCTGATGTGCTGAAGCAGGAGTTGTCTGCATAACTTTTAGCAGATTAAAAACAGGAAAGCAGGTTTCCAGTGCTCTGATCAGAATCTCTATTGGCAAACTTCAGTGAATAATAAAAAGCGCAATAAATAAGTCTGTATCATTACTAGTAAGCACAAGCTCGGTTCAGAGCTGGCAGCACAGGGTCTCAAGACTTGTTGGCCTGCCATGGCAGGAGCTGGCACCAATTGCCTGGTGGCCGTGTGCCTGTTGCCTCCCTGTGTTGGCTTCAGTCTGGGGGTGCCTGGGACAGGGAGCTGGGGGAAGAGTAGCCACTGCAGGGCACACGTAGTCACTGGGGGACAAACAGTCCCTCTGGGGCAAATGCGCTGGGGAAAGTGTAGCATATGGCTAACTAACTTTGCCTGGGAAGCAGTGAGAAGGAGGGACACTGTGACAAGACAATATATAAAAATAGCTCCTAGTTGACTTTGAGGCTGAGGAGGAAGGGATCCCACCTATAAACATTGTATGTCCCATGGTGAAGAATTTGGGATGACGACTGCTCACTGTGTCACCCATGATGACCTTTGAGGAAGGTGGTCACTGTTGATGTTAGTACCCACTAGGACATTCAAAGGGTAAGCACAATACCCAAGAAAAGGAGTAGATATTTGGAGGTTTTCTTGTGTAACTGTTTTAGGGATATTAGTCTTAATGAGGCTTGATGTATTAATTTGGACTATACCTGTTAGTAGTGCTGTTAACTGGCCTAATGATAAATAACTGTTTGATATATTTTGATTAGATTATCAAGATTTCAATTAGTTTATCAATGAATCCATGGCTTCATATGTATGGCATGTTCCCTTTTGACTGTAACAGGATTTTGAGTATAATGAAAGTATTTCCAGCATTGTTACTGGCTGAGTGAATACCATGTTCAGGGAAACTAATGCTGAACTTTATCAGATTTTGGTTAACTAACCAACAGAAGGAATTTAGGTAGGACATACTGGACATTTAAATGTTTGCACTAGGATTCTCTCAGGAAGCTAGACTGAATTGTTGGAGTAAATCATTTCACTGAGAAGAATGATAGGACTCAATAAATGGGCAGAAATGAGTTAACAAGATGGTAGAGATCAGCTGTCCTGAAAATACTATGGTGAAACTATCATCAGATGTACAAGAACTTGCCTTATAATCTCCTCTCCCTCGTGCCCAAAAATTATCACACCATTGTGGGTCTGCAAAATGAAGGGGCACCTAATAATGAGATTTCCCTAAAGCTGAGGTGTTCAAAATCACCATCTAAAGGCAACGATAGCAGTATTCATAATCACCCTGCTAGAAGACAAGACAACCATCTGCCAGCCTGAAATATCACCTTTGAGAAGAAGGCTGCCTTCTTAGTGTGAACCTTCAAGAAAGGTAGCTTGGTCATGCCAAGTTTCCTAATGTTGCATCTCAGTATCAGTGATCATGCAGCCTCATGGAGGTGATATGGTTTACTCCATGACACTGATCTTGTATTGAGGTGTAAAGATGTTTTCTTCTGCCGTCTTTAAACCAAGAAGAGTCAGTTTGAACACATAACTTACACATCAACTCAAAACAGCACAGGAACGGAAAAGAAAGGATCTGAAATCTTGCTTTACAACCAAAAAATTTGGTTATTCAACATCACAGAAAGGTGGTGAAACAAATCAATAGAATTGCAAGGCTGGTAAAATAGAAATAGTTTATTCTGGAAGCACAAACAGGAAAAAAGGAAACCAATATTACACTGTAGATCAAGAATGCTTTGAAGTCACTCTCTGAAGCTGAGAAAGAGGTGAGAGGCAAATTTGTTGCATTTCTCTGGGTGAAGATAAAAGGAGAAAGAACAAAAGAAATGTCCTTATCAAAAAGAAGCTGTAGATGAAATTTTTGATCAGGCAACAGCAGCAACCAAAGGATGACAGCAATGCGGGACTAAGTACCTAAATATTTATTAGAAAACAGTATGTAGGGCACAGCCCTACAAAGTGTATGGAGGGTGACTTTGGATAGGGTAAGTTAGAGAGGTTCAAATGTGCAGAGAATGATAAAATTCATCCTGGAGTATCTGATAAGTAATCGAGACCATCTCACAATTATTCTTGAAGAAATGGTTAGGGTATGACATTTCAGTAATTTTACCCTCCCAAAGGAAACTGTATCAATGGAAAAAAGCATAGATGATGAATTATAGATTTATTGCTTTAACTTGCCTTCTCAAACCATTGAGTAATCAATTTATAAGCAACTGAATGACAACAACAGCAAAGAACATATACTGTTTCTGATCATTGCAATTCCTTTTTGACAATATAACTGGCCTAGAAGATAAGGATGAAACAATACTTATGACATATTTTGATCTCAGTAAGCTTGCTGACACTAGCCCACATGACATTTGTAACGTTAGAAAGATCAGGTTAGATACTATGGCTATAAGCCAAATTCCCAACTCAGTGGGTACTCCTAGAGTAGATAGTAATGGTTCACTGATGAGCTGAGAAGATATTTCAGATGGATACCTGTAGGGATTTGGCTTGGGCCAGGTTCTAATTGATATTTTCATTAATGGCTTGAAAGAAAGCATCAAGAATATGTTTGTAACATTTGCAGAAAATGCCAGTCTAAGAAGAGTCGTTAGTTCGAAGAAGACGACGAGAATTCAAAATGCATCTGATGATAGTCACAAGATCAAAATAAAGAAAAATCAACAAGTACTTTGCTAGAAAGGAGACATCAGACAATCCATCAGAGAGAAAACAGTCTGCTCTGCAGTAGGGAGTGAGCTCTGTGGATTTCTGCACTTGGGGACCACTGTGAATGTAAACAGCAAGAACATGTCCCTGCCAATGAGGGGATGACCCTGCCAGTGACCCCAGTGCCAAGCCCAACTACAGTGATGGTAACTCCCTTAGAAAAATCAAAGGCAGGAAGTCTAAATGAAAATATTCTTTCCTTCTTCTTGATTCTGAGCTATCAAAAGCTCACCCCTCCATTACAAGACACTATTAAGTTCATTGGCTCTTGCTATGTGTTTCTGAGTTCTAAAAGCGCACTCTCCTTTTCCAGGGCTGGCTCCAGCAAGAGGGCTGTCTTTAGATTCTATTAGCATTCCTTTTCCTCTGCAAAGGCAGGGTATATTTGCCTTTATTTTTTGATACCTTGAGGAAGGCAGATTTCAAGGCAAAATGCTGTTTGGCTGAGACAGGTTCATGCCAAAAAATAGCCTTGCACTGTCACAATAGAGCCATGTTTGGGCTCTGACCTCTAACTCTGAGTATAACTGTTGAACAGAAACCAGAAACACGTGGACACCATTTGATAAGTTTCCAGCTTTCATACTTTTCCCCTAGAAAGGGACTGCTTGTGTTGTTTAACACCACCACGCAGGGTTGCTCAGGGTTGAAAACTCAGTGCCCCTTATCTGGAAAGAAACAGTTCCAAGCTTCGCAAAATGACTCAAAGACAGCTCCAACCTTAGGAAAAAAAGTAAGTTACAGAGCCAACTCACTCACATGGCTATCCTTCATTTTTTTACTGGAGATAAAATAAACTTCTTCATTAACAAAGTGGTTAAGAATCTAGTATTCAGCATCTACCAAACCGAGATTCCCAGAATAGCAGGAAGAGTGAGCAGAAAGTACCACACCTTTTGCAGGCACAATGTATGTTTCTTTTTACGCCTGGCCTTTACCACTTTCATAACGGCATGGGTAAATAAAATGGCCACAGGGCAGTAAGAGGCTGGAGAAAAGCCCCAGAAAACTGGAGTTTCCTGGGTATGAGATCCTTTTCTTCTTAACCACTGAAAAGTAAGATCCAAATTAGTGGTTAGCTACAAATGTTGTAGTGAGATCAATTATACACATGCTTCTGTTTGATTTTAGTGTCTGCTCTGCACTGAAGAGAGAAAACCGTAATGTAGTAGTTAGTTGTCTGCGTCTTTCTGAAAAGACAATAAATGGAGCAAGTGCAGTTTCTTACAATTGCAACAACTGTTGCAGAGCGCAGGTTTTTTTGTTGCAAGGATCTTGGCTGCCAAAGAAAATGGTCAATTTGGCTCAGGAGTAGAGCTGTGCGACTGCAGATTTGATTCAGTTCTTCACTCTCTTAATGATAACACACCACCACGGTTTCCAGAGGTTCTGTCCTTGGTACCATAAAACAGGCCACCATATCGATTTAGATCCTCTAAATCCCAACTATAATAGCTGGCCCCTGGACCAGCTAGGGGGAAGAGCATCACTAGATCATCATTGGTTTTATTAATACCTATTAGCTGGTATGGCCCGCTGATTGCCACAGACCTCTGCCTGCAGGTGCTAAAATTAAGTTTAGGGTAAGAGCCTTAATTTCTTTTTCCTGTGTCAGCAATTTCCTTTTCCTTTCTTTCCTCCTCATTTCATTTCATTGCTATTCTCGCTGGATTATTAGAGATTTGTGAAGCTATTCCTGCTATCAAGAAACCTTATTTCTTCACAGAATTAAACTTGATACTCTACACAGTTGGAAATTGTTCATTACTCTTTCTGTCTGTGAAGACGGTTTTTCTGGAGGCTATTTCTTCTGCTAGGAAGTAGGAGATTCACATGGTGGTAATGAATCCCTCTTACATTGTTCCCTTTATGAATAAGATCTCTGTCACAATTTATCCCAGTTTCTACCTAAGGTGAAATAACTGACTTGGTACTAATCCAAGTCTGATGGAATCCGGACATTAATTTTTCTTTTTTTCCTAGTTTTACATTTCTGAGCATAAGTCATTGTTTTTTCTGCATAGGCTCAATCTTCAGTCTCATTGCAATAAATTTCTTTTATTTTTTGAATGTCTGATACTGAAAAGGCTTGTATCAAAATTGCACTTGTATCAAGTGAGAAAGCAACATAGACATTGTTTTTTTCAGAACAGAAATAAGACACTGAGTTTTTTCTCATGCTGTTTGGACGGAGTAACTAGATTATGATTTATGTCCAATAGTATATTCCATGAATTTAGCAGATAAGGTCAATAGGGTAGAAAATAGCTTGCTAAAGAGGATCAGTGCATGTACCTGCCATGCAGAAAAGTTTTTTAATTAAGGAGCACAAGCACAATTCTTGAGATTTGCCTGAAATGCAGAAAGAAGAGGCTGGAAGAAAAGAATCCCATAAAGCCCAGCCATCCAAAGATGGGTTCGCCATCTAATGTAGGCAACAACTGAGCAATAAGCTACAGCCTGTCGACTGCACAGATTCCTGGATTTTTTTTACATAAACTTCTTCTTTGGCAAACAGTCTGTAGTCTACTCTTCCTTTGTCAGCAAAGGGTTTATGCCTGATTACAGGTATTAAATAGCAGGAATTGCCTCCTACTGCAAAGGAGCTGACTGTTCTGAAAACCTCAGTGGTTGTTTGGATCAATAGTTAGAGATCTCTGTACAAAGAGAAACTGGATCAGGGACTGTGTTAAAATATCTTATGCCCAAGTGGATCTTCCTTCATTGATCAAAGTATATTGCACCAGAGCCAATGTTATTGCAGGTGCCTTGATGAGTGATATCCCCATTAACATCTTTTCGAAAGAATGCTCCTTAAAATAAAAAAAACATGAAAAAAGAAAAAGGAAAAAGAAAAATCACCCACACTGTCAATCCATACATGGACAAGCACTCAAAGGAGAAAAGTAACTGGAAATTTTAAGGATATTTTATTCACAGACACTTTAATTATTTATCCTTCTTCACATCTTCAAGATCTTGTTAGACACTTGGGACTCTGCTGAGATGAAACTGGGGAATGTGCACACTGCACTGCCCCATATATCCAAGAGTTAGATTAACATGAGAAGAAAAGATGGGGGAAAAATTGCACTTGGACTTCTAGAAAGTCTTAACAGATTCGTTGTTACAGTGTGGAATAATTGGTTTGCTCTACTTGCCAATACTGAAACCTTGCCAAAATACTGTGTCTAGGTTGGTAAGAATGTAGAGACTGACAGCAGCGGGAATTAAAAAGAGCCTAACAAGCGATGTAAGCTATTTGGTATACTGACATGTAAGGACTGAGGCAAAAGATTGAGTTTTACTAGGTCCAGAAAAGAAGACAGTAAAAGAGGACACAAGTTTCCCTGGAAGACAAGCTTACTAAAAATGGTCAGTCAGTTGTTCTCTATGTTTGTTGGTTGGTTGGTTTGTTTAGAGAGGGGACTGGTAAAATAGAATGATCATAGGTGATCAGTTATTACAAAAAGTTTTCCCCTCGCAAGGCTAATTATAAACAGGAAAAAAGTTTTCTGGGGGAGTTTATAAAATCTTTTTCACTGCAGATATTTGTAAAAAGGAGGTAGCCAAACAGCTTTCAGGATATGGGTTCAGGTATATTTATTTTCCTTCATATAGGACAGACTGAATGGACCTCCTGAGGTCCCCTGGAGGCAAGTGTGTTTAGAAGTCTTTTAGATTTCTTCTTTCTTCTCAGCCTGTGTGAAAACCCTATGTTGTGCTACAGCCCGATCATCATGGAATAACTTGTTTTAAAGTTAATTCTTGGGACTCTCTAGTATCGCAGGAGCATTCAGATTGTAACATTGATAATCTAGATTTAGAGATGTTTTAAGATCATTTGCAAGGCCAAACAATATCCTCAAACAAAGCAGTTCTTAATAGTTTCTTGCAGTCATTCCCTGATTTTACTATCCCCAAATCAACAACAGTATAGATTCTGTTTTTCTGCTTTTTAATATGAGGAAGCTAGATTCTTTTCATCCCCCTTTTTTTAAGATTGGCTTTGTTCATTTTCAATAGACTCAGCATGTTATTTCCTCTGAATAGATAGATTTTTTTTTTTTTTTTCTGCACAAGTTATCACATTATATCAGACATCTATTTCAAACAAGTAACCTTTGAAGTTAATTTTTGTTTCTGGTAGATCTTTCTAATCTTTCTTTTTAAATGGAGAGTCAATAGCAAGGACAATCATTTCTATCCTTTGTTATTATTCTCATGGTCTCCTAAAACATCATAGCTATCCAAACATTTCTATTGTTTGGATTAAAATATTTCTCTGTACAGGATCTGAACTGATGATAATTTCTAGCAGCCAGAAGCCATGTTTAAACCTCAAAAATACTAAATAATTTTAACTACTGATACATCTGATCATTCCTTGACATTTTCTAGTGGTTGTTTAGTTGCATAGAACTACTTAATTTGGGGAGAATTGCTTTGGATATGATTGCCCTTTTCTACTGGAATAGGCAGAGTGAGAGTCTGGGAAAGATGGAAAGCTGAGCCAGGCTTGGAAGATGTCATTAGCAGAGTGTCTTGCAAGCCCTCCTGTCCTGGGCTACAGAGCTTACCTAACCACCTCACTTGCTTGCAAAATGAGAATAGGCTTCAGACTGAATAAACACAGATCAGTGAAGTCATGCATGAATCGCAGAAGATCTGCATGAGGGGAGGGCTCCTCGCAACAAACCCTGTATATTCATTCATCTTTATTAACAGGACTTCCTCTCAAAGTGCTCTTACCCAGAGAGCAAAATCTTCTCCTGACCTCAATACTTACACGCATCTTCACACACAGTCTTTCAATCTTTTGGCCTCACAGAAGGATGTCTGTAGGATAAAGCTAAAGAGAACAGTGATAATGATTTAGGATAACCATCTTTCCTGGAGGAAACAAAGGATAATAAAAAAATAAAACACAAAGGTTTGGATTAATTTTCAGCATTTCTGAAAGCAATGCTATTTTTTTTAGTAGAGCATTTATTTTTCTCTTAAATGTATGCCTCTATTTTCCTCAGATAAACATTTCAGGTTTTGTGAACTCGGTCTTAAAACAGTTGTTCTATAAAAACTCTCAGCACTGCACAAATCTCTTTGACCAAAGAAACCATTCTTGCCTGCCTTGTATTTAAAATAGGAATTGGTATACAATTTTGTGCAATAAATAGAGGCAAAAGAACTCAGATATGATTAGGAAAAAATTAGACCATGCAAGGTCTCTAAAATGGCATGCTCATGCTACCAAACCTGTAAGTACATACTGTTCTGCACAGAGACAATTTTTGTACACTTTTGATGTTGTTGTTGAACTGCAAACTTTAAACTAGATTTGTGTTTTCCTGAAAGGTCAGCACCTTCCTCCAGAGGAAGTAACTGAACTGGGATGATGATTTGGATATTTCAGTCTTAATATTGATACTAGTAATGAAATCCTTTGCTGTTCAAACCTGTAAGTACATACTGTTCTGCACAGAGACAATTTTTGTACACTTTTGATGTTGTTGTTGAACTGCAAACTTTAAACTAGATTTGTGTTTTCCTGAAAGGTCAGCACCTTCCTCCAGAGGAAGTAACTGAACTGGGATGATGATTTGGATATTTCAGTCTTAATATTGATACTAGTAATGAAATCCTTTGCTGTTGATGATTTTTTTTTCAACACTGTTTCAACCTGTTTTTAAAAAATTAGTTACAAAGTTCATGTATTGCATCATAAACTTCAACATGCAAACGTGTATTGGATAGGATTTTAAAACTAGAATATGAAAAAACATTGGCATTGTGAAAGAAATAACCATATTTTCATTTGCTAACAACAATTTTTCTTCTCGACCTGTACAATATGCAGCATTTAGAAAATGTAGTTGGGTTTGTTTGTTTTGGGTTACTATATAAAACTAGCTTTAAGAGGTTGGAAACTATTTCAAAGGCCTTTACATCTCAGTGTTATTGAGATAACACTCTGTTAGGGGATGTGCTTCAAGATGCCATTGTGATCAGGCAGACAAAGGCAGTATTTGCAGAATTTTTGAAAATATATTTAAAGTTTGGTGGAAGGGAAGAAATAACAGAAAAGCTGTCTCAACTTCCAACTCTTTCTAGTGATCATTAAATGAACCTCTGAATGATAACTTGTCTGGAATTTATTTACTTATTTTGCACAAAATGTTAGTAGGAAACAAATAGTTATTTTCACTTTTCAGTCATTCATTACAGACACCTCTGAAAGTTAACTTTGAATTATTAGCAGCTAAAGACAGAGTGTCAAGCTTCAAATAACTTGATTGTGTCATATCTTTTTTTGTCAAATATTCTTAACGCAGTTTAATTTCTGTCCATAAAACAATCAAACAGGTAATAGTTCATTCCTTCTTCCAACAGCGTAATAATGAGCAACTGTCAGAAATGCAACAATATTTCCATGGATTGTGGCAACAGTTGCCACAGAGATAAACATGCCATTTTCATTGAAGTCTTTGTTCTTCTGAAATGGAAGTGAAGTTAATACGTTGTCGTACCAAGATGTTGTAGTTTAGCTTGAGGTAAATCTTCAGTGATAATTTAATTTATTATTTTATTAACAGTCCTTTGATTTATCTTGATTGACTTGATCGACTTTTGTTGCTTCTGTAACTCAGTTTTAGCTAGTACTCC